>NC_090817.1:52608476-52908767 GCF_000390325.3 Nicotiana tomentosiformis
ACATGTAATACTAACTTATACATAAGACATATGGGCCTATAAGACCAAAATAACCACTTGTACACTGAACATAGGCCGACAAGGCCATACAATTTTTTACGTACATAATATCTGTCTACAAGCCTCTAAGAATATATAATTGTCATAAAGGTCGGGACAGAGCTCCGTCATACCGAACAATACACATCTAAATCATACTGACCAAACAAGCAACTCCGAAGCAAATGGAGTGCACCAACATATTCCGCTGAGCTGATCACCTACTTGGAGGACTCTCGACCTGTCTATCGAGACCTGCGGGCATGAAACGTAGCATACCCAGGCAAATTGGACGTCAGTACAAATAATTTACCGAGTATTAAGGAATGAAAATCAGTAAATAATAGACATGAGAGAAACATGGAGTAAAAGACTCGACATGTACGTCTGCATAGCTCTGTGAATCATTTCATTTTTATAATGTCATGCATATGCGTATAAATATCATACCATGCATAGGTATATGCATTCATAACATCATCAAGCCTCTGAGGGCATCCCATCATATCATTTTGGCCACTGTGGGCAAATCATCAACGTATACCAGCTGATCAGGTGGTGGTGTGTATAAAATGCCGTAACCTTTTCCCATATCCCATATACATATATATACGCGTATATAATGCCATCTGGTCATGGGTCAATGTACATGTATAAATGCATGAAATGCATAATAAATACGTTAATAAGATTTCTCGGAATGTCATAAAAATAATATGTATGTCGGATAAACTTGATCAAATATGTATTTCTCTGAGACCCGTGAATAGAAGATATAATAATAATTCACATGGGGAATCAAGAATACAAGACACCCCTAGTATTTCTATGAATGGAGTCATATATGGATGTTACGTATGTTGCTCGTTTCATTTGTATTATTTGGATCATGCCAAAAAGAAAGAAGGGATAGCCTTAACATACCTGGACCGATTATCTTGATAATTCCTCTAACACACGTCTTTTGCGACGAAACACGTAATAGCAGATCGAGGTAGGAAAAAATTCGTATGATATTCTTGAGAAAGATTGCACCGTACTCCCCTAGAATTTGCCAAATCTCACGTTCTTAAGACGCCATGAAATCTGGTTTGAAACTGATATATGTATCTCTCTTAACATGCCAAATCTCTCTTTAAATAGATATATGTTCTTAATGTTCCAATCTCACGTTTTGAAGGAAATATAGAAGCACTCACGTTGCTAAGATGATATGAAATTTGGTTGAATCTTTGCTGAACGTTGTCTAACGCTTTGCTACAAGACCTCTCTTTGACTTAGAGAGGTTTTATGCCTTAAATGGAGTGGGACCCACATACTAATGACTAAGCCTTATAATCTTACTCAATTGTGCCACCTTTCCATTATAACATAAGAGTCACTAAATAAAAAAAAAAGGGGGGCTGCTGCGTGAAAGACCAATTATCCTTATCCCACTAAACTAATTAATTAGTTAATCTTCCACTAAAATTACTAATTACCCAGTTATTCACATAATTAAGAATTATCTTAGATTACGTAAAATACTATTTTCTTTTAATACACTTTATACACCTTACTATCATGGCCATGTGGTACCTTATATGGTACTAGTCCATAAATACCGGGTATTTTAGCTCGGGCCGTATTTTATCCCAAAATGTCAAACGTCGACGAAATTCATTTTCTTTGATTTGCTTACTCTCTCACCTTCACGAATTTAGTCATCACTTGTTTGAAATAGCATAATGCTTATAATCTCAATATAATCCCATTTCCGAACTTACGTCGATTAATTTACGACGAAACTTTAACGTACGAAAATGCGGAATGTAACATCTCATTTCCGAGCTTATATCAATTTACTTATGACGTACTTCCACGTACTAAAACATGGGGTGTAACATCTGCAGTCTCAAAAAGGTGCAGATAACTGCTCCGCAACTCCTTCTCGGTCTCTCAAGTATCCTCCTAAACTGGTTGACCTCTCTAACGGACCTTCACCGATGCTATATTCTTTGACCTCAACTTTCGAATCTGGCAGTCCAAAATGGCCAATGGCTCCACATCATGAGTCAAATCTTCGTCCAGCTGCACCGTGCTGAAGTCCAATACATGTGACGTATCCCCATTATACTTTCGGAGCTTGGAAACATAAAATACTTGGTGAACCCCGATAGAGTAGGTGGCAAAGCATGTCTGTAGGCCCCCTCTCCAACTCTCTCAAGAACCTTAAAAAGACCAATATACCTAGGGCTCAACTTACCCTTCTTCCCAGACCTCATCACACCCTTCATGGGAAAAACTCTTGTAGAACCTTCTCACACACCATATATGCCACATCAAAAGTCTTTCTATCAGCATAACTCTTCTACCTGGACTGCACTGTACGGAGACGCTCCTAAATCACCTTCACCTTCTCAAAAGTATCTCAGACCAAATCAATGCCTAACAACTAGCCTCCCCAGGCTCAAATCAACCAACCGTATAATGGCATTGCCTCCCATATAAGGCCTCATAAGGAGCCATCTAGATACTCGACTGATAGCTGTTGTTGTAGGCAAACTCTGCTAGCAGGAGAATCTGATCCCACTAACCCCTTAAGTCAATAACACAGGCTTGTAACATGTCCTCCAAGATTTGAATAGTGCGCCCGGACTGCCCGTCTGTCTGGGGGATGAAATGCTATACTAAACTCGACCTGTTTGCCCAACTCACTCTGTACTGCTCTCCAAAAATGTGATGTAAACTGCATACCTCGATCCGAGATAATAGACACGGGCACACCATGAAGGCAAAAAATCTCCTAAATATAAATCCGAGCCAGCTGCTCTGAAGAGTAGGTATTCATGACTGGAATGAAGTGTGCAGACTTAGCCAATCTATCCATAATGACCCACGCTGCATCGAATCTCCTCAAGGCCCGTGGAAGCCCAACTACCAAATCCATAGTGATACGCTCCCACCTCCACTCCGAAATATCAATCCTCTAAAGTAGACCACCCTGTCTCAGAATCTTGTTTCTCCAAAATGCACACACAAGTATACATGGCCGATAAGTAATAAAGAGTGAGTAGAGTATCTTTCCCATGAGAACTTATGATTAACTATCAACTAAATTAAACTAAAATAATTAATCTATTCAATTGATTTTCTAAATTATGATTACTTAACTATAGCTAATATGGAGTAACAAACTAAGAAACTAAAGGAAACAAGTCGTCAAGCTTAGAGATGAATTCAAGGGGAGAAAATATTTCTATAGCTATGGGTTAGCTAAAATCCCATTGAGTTTTCTACTTAAACTATCTAATTAATTTATATGGTTTATCGATTGACAAGGTCAATATTACTCATAGTATTCTCCCGAAGTACTACTCACCTATTCATGCTAACCTAACGCCTACATTTCTATGGAATTAGGATTAACAAGAACGCACTAATAATTCCTATAAAAGAACCAAGCAAGGTGATTAGGTATATCCCTATCCTAACCACGAATCCATTCCCTGATTCCCAAGTTCAAGATCTTGCTCTACTCAATCCTATATGCAACCTAGAATTTCCTCTCCCGAGTTCAATCCTAGATTTGTAGAGAGTAATTAATTGATGATCAAGAAATTAAATAATTAAGCACAATAAATAAACTAATATGATAAAATAATAAGAATAATCCAAGCTTCAAACTACAATGTTCATGTAGCACCCACTGTTTTACCCTATTTTGTACAAGTCAAAATAATGTACAACTTATAGTACTCTACAAGGTTAATTAAAGTTTTAGAGTCACCACCTAGTATTTAAGGTATACCAGGACACATGTATTTGTAAATACCCGATCGGTCGTTTTAGGTGTTATAGACCCGTTTCCTCATTTATTGCTTATTATATGCTCAATTGTTGTTATGTGACTTGTTGGGGTGGTTGGCTGATGGTAGGCTATAATTGCGTGTTTTAGTCGCTTATCGCACGCTAATTTACTGCACTTTAATTGCGTTTGAGCGTTAATCGGTAGTATTTTTCTCTAATTGTGTGCTTTATATCTTGTAGGAGTGATCCCGAGCTATGTTGATGTTATGGCATGGATTCGAGCTATTCTGGAGATTTGAAGTATAAGTAAAAGCTCAAGGATTAAGTTGGGATCGTGTTCGGGGATCAACGGACAATCGTGCACTTAACGAAAGAAACAGAGAATCGAGCAAAATGCCACCCAGGTGCGCGAGCGCGCACTGGGCGCGCATGTGAGGCGGTGTTCTGGCCAATGTGCGTGGTCATATGCGCGAGCACACCCCCAGGTGCGCGGCCATGCATGTCGTGTTCAGGAAAGAGTCCTATTTCGCGTAAGAGAAGGAGTGTTCATTTGGGCCTGGCCTTACTTGGTATATATACATGGAAAAATGGTATTTTTGGGACTTTTGACACATCTAAGACCTAAGGAAGCTAAGGAGAAGTGGTAGACGAAGGAGCACATGGATTTCATCATACAATCCTCACCCAAGAGAAGGGTTTGGATCGTTTATGCTTTCCTTTAACTTAAACTTATTTGTGATGAATTACTCCATATCTATGGAGTAGTTCTCTTTAGGGATTGATGGATTTGGTGTATTGATATTTGTTTGTGGATTATTAACTCTAGTTTGTATGTATTGAATCGTTTTGGGTGTTTTAATTGTTGTATCTATTTTCACATGTTCATGTAATCGAAAGAAGCATAACTTGTGATGTTTTTGCATTATCGTTTTGGTTGAATTCATTGATTCTTCATAGTAATCAAAAGATGCTAGTTGAATTATTGTTTAGACCTAGTTAGGAGGATAATTGGAAGAGGTTCTTCTAAAGACCAATCCCCTACAAATTCTTGCATATCTTCACCGAGCGTAAATTAGTTCATATTGTGAGGTTGAGACTTAATCGAGAGAGGAGTTTCTACTGAACGTTTAAACTAATAATTGAGTGAATTCGAGAGACTCACTTGAGCATTAGGAGTGAATTAACTAGAGTTAATCCCAGGAATTTATCTTGCACCTATCCAATCAACCCCTATTTTCTTCCATTGATATCTTCTTTGCTTACTCTTGTTGCGATTGTCATTATATAATAGTTTACACTCTTAGTAAATTTTAGTTTTAATCACACAAATCAAATTTGTCGATCATCTTGGATAGCAATTAAACTAGAAGCTACGAAAACACTGTTTAAATCCAATCTCCGTGGATACGACTATATTCGACTAGCGAGCATATTTAAGTGTGTGTGCGCTCATCAATTTTGGCGCCATTGCCGGGGATTGGCAATTAATAGTGTTTGAAATAGTTTGTAGTGCTAATTCAGAAATTTTTGTTGTTTTATTTTATTTTTCTCTATTTACGTTTGGTGTTACTTGATTGTGCGCAGGCTACAGGTTAGATTGGTGCATAACTCGATCCTATAGGAAGGAAGTGCCCCCATACAAACTAGAAATCGAGAAACAACTACGACAGTTGAGGAAGGAAGGAAATCTCCCCGAGAATACAGGGAAGGTTTGGCAATCCTCAACCAAGGAAGTTATGGTGGGAGATGAGGATAATGTTGATTTGGCTACAAGAGAGGCAGCCCAGCAAAGAGGAAAAACTGCAGGAGATGTTGAGGAGACAGCTCTTCGAAATGCACAACTTGTCTATGAAGAGGAGAGGGCTCGGAGAATTGCTCAGAATCTACCTTTGGGTGCAGACCAATTCGGAAATATAGCTCCTGGTACTGGGTGACCATTGGGTGATTATGCTAGACCGGTCTACAACCAAGGCTTATCAAGTGTGAGACCACCTCCAGTTGCAGCTAACAATTTTGAGTTAAAGCAGGGGTTGCTTCAAACTCTTCAAAACAACTATGTCTTCAAAGGAAAGATGAACGAAGACCCAAATAGTCATCTAATGGACTTCGAAGAGATTATGAACACCTTTCAATACAATGGTGTGTCACAAGATGCAGTTTACTTAAGGGAATTCCCCTTTCACTCTCAAAGATGATACAAAGCACTCGCTTCGAAGCTTGCCTAATGGATCAATTAGAACATGGGATGAGATGACTAGAAAATTTCTTGACAAATATTTCTCATCAGCTAAGACGGGCAAGTTTAGAAGAGATATCCATAACTTCTGCTAGAACGAGACTGAAACTGTTTGAAGCATGGGAGAGGTTTAAGGAGATAGTGCGAAAGTGTCAACATAGTAGAATTGAACTCTGGATGCAACTCCAGATTTTTGGGATGGATTGGCACCCGCTGCTCGCAGAACATTGAGCAACGCAGCTGGAGGCCCATTGATGAAAAAGACTCCAGAGGAGATAGTCACAATTCTAGATGAGTTATCTGAAGATGCAAATCAGTGGCCCTCTGAAATTGCTGAAAGAAGAAGATCAACTTGTGTTCACCAAGTTGACGCTAACACATCTGTGCATGTACAGCTTGATGCCATGGCGAAACAGATAAGGAAGCTGACCTTAGCTTCAATATTGAGTGAGAATCATGTAGCTTGTGAAATATGTTGAAGAGGACACCCTACTCTTGAGTGACGGGCCTCAACTGAGGAAGTAAATGTTGTTGGGAATTATAACTTCAATGCAATGGGTCAGAAGCACCCCAGGTTTTCATGGAGTTCACCTAGGGGTACTGTAAATGCATGGCAACAAAATAATCCCAGATTTCAAGGACAAGCAACTCCTGGTTTTGCGAATCAGCCGAGTCCACAGTTCCAGCCTCAACATTCCACTCAGCCTGGGCTAGAAGATCTAATGAAGTCCTTCATTGTCAAGATATATGAGAGATTAGATGCTCATGGTTCAGCTATCAAAGAAATTGGCACTGGGTTACGGAACTTGGAGAAGCAAGTGGGACAAATTGCAACTGTATTGTCTGAGAGAATCCCAGGTACTCTACCAGCTGACACCGAGAGAAATCCTAAGGAAACGGTGAATGATGTGACCTTGAAAAGCGGGCAAGTGTTGAAAGACCCCACCCCTATCCAAAATAATGTGGTTCCTGAAAAAGAAATTAGGGAGCAACTGAAAAATGAAGTTGATAAGTAGAAGAGAGGCAAGAAGGGAGCTGAGAAAAAGAAGAAGGAGGAAACTTCAAAAGGGAGGAATCTAATGAGAGCGAGTGTATGCATGCTCTACCTTTTTCCCAAAAGTTGTATAGAGAAAAGCTGGACAAGTCGTTTGAGAGATTTCTAGATATGTTGAGACAAGTTAATTTAAATTTGCCATTCACATAAGTGCTGTCACAAGTGCCAGCTTATGCCAAATTATTTAAGGAGATCTTTACAAAGAAGAGGAAGATAGAAGAGACGTCAGTGGTCAAGCTCAAAGAGCATTGCAGCGCAATCTTGCAAAACAAACTCTCACAAAAGTGTGGAGATCCAGGGAGTTTTACTATACCTTGCTCGTTAGACACTCTTATGTTTTTTAAATCTTTATGTGATTTTGGTGCCTCGATTAATTTAATGCCTTTGTCTATTTACAGGAACCTGGAGAATGAGCTTGGAGAGATAAGGTCTGCACCAATATCTTTGCAGCTGGCAGACCAAATAACTATACCCGAGGGGATAGTTGAAGATGTCTTAGTTTGGGTAGATAGGTTTGTGTTTCCTGTAGATTTCTTAGTGGTGAAGATGGAGGAGAATAAAAAGGTCCCCCTTATCTTAGGAAGACCATTCTTAGCGACGGGCAGAGCAATTTTAGATATACATGATAGAAAACTCATGCTTAGAGTGGGTGAAGAGGCTGTAACATTCGAGATGAATGTAGAGATGGGGATGGAAAATGAGAAGCCAGCTGCAAGCATAGAGTGGAAAGTGAAGAGTTCGAAAGAAATGGTCCCAATGATTGAGAAAGACAAGTGTGGGGTGTACCCCAAGTAGGCTAAGAAGAAGTTGTCCACGTGGATGTGTGCACTACTTGGGGCACGAAGAATGGAGCCCGACTTTGACTCAGACCCCGACTAGAGATTCAGGGAAGTTCCTCTACCTTATGATTTTTAATTGCGTGTCATGGGGACATGCCACAACTTAAAGTGTGGGTGGGGGATATATTTGTATGTATGTTGTATGTATATTAATTTGGTTAGTTGTAGTAGTTTGGAAAAACAAAATTGGAATTAAAGTCGATGATGGATATCATTCGACGGGTTTCTTGAGGGATTAAAGTCGAAAGAAAAAAGATAAAAACAATTTCTCTTGTTAGGTAGTGTATTAATTCCCCTTTGGTTTTTCTTTGTGTCGCGGTTCTTTTTCAAGGATTTTTGTTTGAACCGGGTGTAGTTAGTTTTATTTTTAGAAGTAGGAACCCTTCTATGATTTGAAATGAAAGCAATACCTCTTGACTCTATCATGCCTTAAGAATAGTGAGTGCTTTAGTGTGACGCTTAGGCTCAGTTTTTGACTCTTGCATAAGTACATTAAATTATTTGATCTTAACTTTGCTTAACTGCTTTGGCTAGAGTGTCTTGATAATCCAATCTTGAGTGAGTTATTTACCATGTGTGTGTGAGATTTCGTGTATTCTGTGCATTGCATTTGATGTTTTGAACTTGCCCCGTGTATTTGCAAAGCGAAATAGTAGTTTTATTCAGTCTTGGAAGTGATATAGGCATTTCCTTGTTGAGCCGATGATATGCGTTTACCCACCAAATTATTATGTGTCGTAGTTAACACCGTTGATCCTGTCATCCTGTTTCTTTGGTAACCAAATTACAAGCCTTACCCATTTATTTGAATTAACCATCTATTTGAACCATTTACCTCTCATGAGCACTTGAAATTGTATGAACTTTGTAAAAGTTGAAGTGTGGGGTGATTAGGTTGGTTTTTGAGTGGAGCTAATGAAATAAGGAGAAAGGTGCACTGTTTTGAAAAAGTAAGAGCCACTTAAATTGAAAAAGAAAAAAAATATACATAGTTTATTGTTGTGAAAATTATTAATTGATAAGTAGTAACTCTTGATGTATTTGTGCTTAAAGATGTTGGGAGTTAATGTAAATTGATGTGAAGGTGGAGTATTGGTTTGACATAAGTGTGTGGTTTTAACAATGCGATGTATATATTAAAGTGCTTAGGGAGGTGTAGTCACTCTTATATCTAATTGTATCCTACTCGTCCTGCAGCTTACATTACAACCAATTAAAGTCCTACTTGATCCTTGACTGAATGAGCTAAATTAGTATAGTAGTACTCTACAGGAAAGCCTATGGTTCATCATTTGTGGCATATAAATGTTATTTCTGAGAGTGAGTGAATTCTGTCTATCTTGAGTTCCTAGTTGTTCTCAATGTTTATTGTGTGTGGAACTACTTTTTTTTATTGTGAGGGCACTTGATTCATGAAGAAAAGGTAATGCTTGACCTCTATGTTGGAGTAAGTGAGCGGGTTATAAATAATGCATGGTCCTTTCAAGTAAAATCTTGAGGCGACGATGTTACGTATGCGTGCTTAGTCTATTTTAAATATTCTTGGTATGATGAGTTATGAAAATTGTTTTAAAAGGTCATGTCATTATAAAAGTGTAGTTTGATAGCTCGAGGACAAGCAATGGTTTAAGTATGGGGTGTTGATGGTAGGTTATAATTGCGTGTTTTAGTCGCTTATCGTGCTCTAATTTACTGCACTTTAATTGCGTTTGAGCATTAATCGCTAGTGTTTTGTACTAATTGTGTGTTTTATGCGTTGTAGGAGTGATCTCGAGCTATGTAGATGTTATGATATGAATTCAAGCTATTCTGGATCTTTGATGTCTGAGTAAAACCTCAAGGATTAAGTTGGGATTGTGTTCGGGGATCAATGGATAATCGTGCACTTAACGAAAGAAACGGAGAATCGAGCAAGACACCACCCAGGTGCGCGAGCGCGCACTAGTCACGCACTGGGCGCGCATGTGAGGCAGTGTTCTGGCCAAAGTGCACAGCCATATGTGTGAGCACACTCCCAGGTGCATGGCCGTGCACGTCCTATTCCGGAAAGAGTCCTATTTCGTGTAGGAGAAGGTGTGTTCATTTGGGCCCGACCTTACTTGGTATATATACATGGGAAAGTGGTATTTTTGGGACTTTTGACACATCTAAGACCTAAGGAAGCTAAGGAGAAGTGGGCGACGCAGGAGCACAAGGATTTCGTCATTCAATCCTCACCCAAGACAAGGGTTTCGATCGTTTATGCTTTCCTTTAACTTAAACTTATTTGTGATGAATTACTCCATATCTATGGAATAGTTCTCTTTAGGGATTGATGGATTTGGTGTATTGATATTTTTTTGTGGATTATTAACTCTAGTTTGTCTGTATTGAATTGTTTTGGGTGTTTTAATTGTTGCATCTATTTTCACATGTTTATGTAACCGAAAGAGGCATAACTTGTGATGTTTTTGCATTACCTTGTTGGTTGAATTCATTGATTCTTCATAGTAATCAAAAGAGGCTAGTTGAATTATTGTTTAGACCTTGTTAGGAGGATAATTGGAAGAGGTTCTCCTAAAGACCAATCCACTACGAATTCTTGCATGTGTTCACCGAGCGTAAATTGGTTCATATTGTGAGGTTGAGACTTAATCAAGAGAGGAGTTTCTACTGAACGTTTAAACTAATAATTGAGTGAATTTGAGTGACTCACTTGAGCATTAGGAGTGAATTAACTAGAGTTAATCCCAGGCAATTATCTTGCACCTATCCAATCAACCCCTATTTTCTCCCATTGATATCTTCTTTGCTTACTCTTGTTGCAACTGTCATTAGCCAATAGTTTAGACTCTTAGTAAATTATAGTTTTAATCACACAAATCTAATTGTCAATCATCTTGGATAGCAATTAGACTAGAAGCTACAAAAACACTGTTTAAATCTAACTCCTGTGGATACGATATTTTTTTATATTATATTTGACTAGCGAGCATATTGAAATGTGTGTTTTGCGCTCGTCATTAGCTAGGTTCTGGGGATGTTTCGGAATGAATTGGGACACTTATTCCCAAGATTGGAAGCCTAAGTTGAAAGAGTTGACCGGATGTTGACTTATGTGTAAATGGCTCCGGAATGGAGTTTTGACGGTTTCGATAGCTCCGTAGGGTGAGTTTGGACGTAGGAGCATGTCCGGATTGTGATTTGAAGGTCCGTAGGTGATTTTGGATTGAAATGGCAAATGTTGGAAAATTAGAGGTTTGGAGAGTTAAGAAGTTTGACTGAGAGTTGACTTTCTGGTTACCGGGCTCAGATTTAGGTTCAGGAAGTTGGAATAGGTACGTTGTGTCATTTATGAATTCTATGCAAACTTTGAAGTTAATCGGAGTTGATTTGATAGGTTTCGGCATCGATTGTAGAAGTTAGAAGTTCATAAGTTCATTACGCTTGAATCGATGCGCGGTTTGTGATTTTAGTGTTGTTTTACCTTCGAGTGAGTTCGTATGATGTGTTAGGACTGGTAGGTATGTTTGGTTGAGGTCACAGGAGCCTCGAGTGTGATTCGGATCATGTTCGGGGCATTTTGAACCTTGGACGATTTCTAATTTTGGTGGTGCTGGTTTTCTTGTACGCGATCGCGAGAGGATGATCGCGATCACGAAGTGTTCTTGTGGCAGCTGGGATTTTTGTTCTATGCATTCGCGAGCTTGGGTCTACGATCCCGTAAGTTGGGGAGGCAATGAATCGCGAACGCATGGGGCTAGTTGCGTTCGTGAAGAGGAAAAGAGGAGAATGGGTTCATGCAAATTTGTTATTCGCGATCGTATGAAGATGTTAGCAGCTTAGGATTTGTGCTTCGCGATCGCAAAACCTTTCTCGCGAATCTGGGCAGACTCGTAAATATGAAAAATGAGGGTTTGAGTTATATTTCACAATTTGATTTTGGGAGCTCAGATTGAGACGATTCTTGGAGAGATTTTCAAGGGAGTGATTGGGGTAAGTGATCCTAACTCGTATTTGTCAAAATTACATGAATATATCATTGATTATATCATTTAATTAGTGTTTTGGGTTGAAAATTGGGGGGAAATTGTATAAACTTCCTAGGCTTTAATTTGAGGATTTGAAGGTCGAGTTGTGATTGGATTTGAGTAATTTTGCTATGGTTGGACTCGTGATTGAATGGGTGTTCAGATTTTGTAACATTTGTTGAATTTCGAGACGTGTACCGGGAGTTGACTTTTTGAGTTGACTTTTTGACTTCTGTTAAAGAACTTAGCTTTTTCATATGAAACTGATTCCTATAGATTGAGTTGATTGTATCGAGTTGTTTGTGGCTAGATTCGAGGCGTTCGGAGGCCGATTCACGAGACAAGGGCTTATTGGAGTAGAGATTTGCACGGTTTGAGATAATTAGCACTTCTAAACTTAGTTCTGAGTGTATGAATCCCTGAATTACGTGTTATGTGGTTGGTGCTGAGGTGACGCACATGCTAGGTGATGGGCGTATGGGCGTGCACCGTATAAATTGTGATCCGGTCAATTCCGTGGAACTATGTATTCATCAAACCTTGCAGCCATTCATGTTATCTCTATGTGTTAGAGTAATTGAGCTGCATATTCATGTTAGAAATCATGTTAGGCTTTATGCTATCTTGTTGAGACCCACTGTGGTCATTTCTGCTATTAAATTATTTGCTTAGATGGCTATTTTGTACTTAGTCACATCCTTCATTTGCATATCATATCTCAGTCTCTGTTACTATTTATTGTTGTGTTGTATATCATTGTTGGGGCTAATTGGCATGAGATTTATGAACCTGAGAGACTGGAGAGATTGGTGACTGAGTTGAGGCCTCACTACCATGTTGTGAGTGAGATTTGTGGATCGGGTTACACGCCGCAGCAGGCCTTACGGCTTATATGTGGATCAGGATGCACGTCTGTTACAACCCAAATTCGCATATCATAGATCACGCCGTAAGGTAGTCGACGTAAATCCAAGAAGAGATTATCTTTGAGATGATAATAAGTTAATCCTATTGGTCTTAAACGATACAAGGGTGTATAAGAGTGGTTAACAAGTATTTGAAGTTAAGCTAATCAAGGATGTTGTAACCCGTATTTTCGGATAACACTAGAGGTGATTAACTGTCCCAAGAGGTCTTGTTTTAATGTATTTGAATCATATAATATCCGCATCATAAGTCTTGAAGTCAAGCGAGTTATGAAATAAAAGTCGATAAAAGTTGTCGCAACTTAGGTTTATAATTTTACTTAAACTTTAGGTCAAATGTTACTGTATTTTTCTCCCAATATGCTTGGAATTATGGGGTGATCTACCTATCAAATTGAAGATCTATGAGTCTAGTTTCCAACGCATTAAACCGTTCATCGATACGATCTCGGAATAGAGAGATATTCGCGTTTTCGCGAGAGTGCGCCAAGCTGCTCTCTATGGGGCCCACAAAGGCGGTTTAAGACATTTGGACATATATAAGATAACTCAACCCCGTTTTAAGTCATTATTTTTCAGTATATTCAGACCTTATAACCCTAAAAACATTCTCTCAAGGTTCTCTCATGATCCAAGACCCAAACAAAGGGCAAACAACACAAATCAAATGTCGGGAATCCCGTGGTGCTAGTAAGTTTCTTATTTTTCTTGTTGTTGCTGATTTTTGTGTTGTTCCAGCTCGTGTGGGAGGTTGTTTTAAGTGCTTTATGTTCTGTAAATACACCTTCAAGTTTTTAATATCAACCCTAGGTGATTTCAAGTCTTCTAAAGTAATTCTAGTGCCGAAAAACCCGAATTAATTGCTAGTTTCGCTTCCTTGTTCTTGTGGCAGAATTGAAGGGATATTTCGTAGAAAATTAAGGTCAAATTGGAGTTGTTCTTTCTGTTTAAAGGTAAGTAACCTCTTACTCTATATATATTTAAGATTATCCAAGTTGCAGCTAAGTCGTTGAAGCTAGAACTTGTGAAATATATATCGAAAAGCTTGGTAGTAATGTTGTTGGTTGGTGGACTGTTTTGGAGGCTCAATATGATTATTAATGATGTTGTTTGGGCTGTTTGGTGATTGTATTGACTTGTGGGAAGTCATATAAATAGGGGAGGTGTTGTCCGTTTCATCGTAAAATAGGTTGTGGTCGATACATAATAGTTACAACGCTTAAACGATAATGATAGTGTCATTTATCTTATTGTAGACTAAGGAGTCGTGATATTTGCATAGCTTGAGGTTGGGCAGTATATACAAGGTATGTGAGGCTATCCCTTCATTCTTTTGCACGACTCCAATTGTACATAATGTAATGAACGAGCTCCCAAAGATACTCTACTCTTAGAAGCTAGCAGTACTTACATTGCTGCCCTTCTTATGAAACGATTGATATTGATGTTACTTCTCTTATTCTTATATTATCAATGTTGTTGGTAGTTCCTGATTCTTATAAGATTCTTGATGAAGAGTTAATCCTAATAACGTGTACGAAGGATACCGACCTTACGTCACTCCGAAAGGTTCAAAATGTGATTCCAATGAGTCCAGCATGCATCATATATATGTATCTATTTTACTCTACCGAGCCGCGCTATAGTTGGCCGGGTATGGCACCTATTGTGCAACCACTGATCAGTTGGGTTTTACCGAGCTCCACGTGGCCGGGTACGATTCTACCGAGCCCTATGATGGCCGGGTACGTTTTACCGAGCCTATTATGGCCGGGTACGATATGATGATGATGATGCCCACAAAGGCATATGTTTTAAACGTTTATGTATATATATATATGTATGTATCATGTATTTCATGTCAGTAGCCCTCAGAGGTACCCAGATGTCACAGGTTGTATATTCCCTATCACTGTTTACATTATTGTTCTTACTTATGCTATTCTGCCTTACATACTCAGTACTTTATTCGTACTGACGTCCTTTTTATTTGTGGACGCTGCATGTCGTGCTGCAGGTCCTGATAGACGGGTAGACGCAGCTCCCCCATCACAGTAGGCTATTCGGTTCAGCGTTATTGGCAAGATCCTTTCTCCGGACTTGCCGTGGTCTTGGTATGCATTTTTGTTATAGACCTTATGGGTATGTCGGGGCCCTGTTCCGGCAATGTTGTAGCACTTATGTTCTTTTAGAGGCTCATAGACAGGTGTCGACTCATGGTAGCTCGTACCTTATATATAGTTTCTTGACAGTCTTGTCGTCCCATGTTATGTATGTTCATGACATTATCTTTCATTGTTGGATGTTCATGATCCATGTCTACCATTTATATTGATCTTGTCGGCCCTTAAAGATAATAAGGAAGGTTAGATAAAATGTACGTTGGTGCTCGGCAAGTATGGCCCGGGTGCTAGTCATGACCCTCCAGTTGGGTCGTGACAAACTTGGTATCAGAGCAAGTCTGTCCTAGGGGTTGTCTATGAGCCGTGTCTAGTAGAGTTTTGATTATGGATGTGTAGCGCGCCACATTTATAATCAGGAGGCTACATGACATCTAGGGTTGTTACCTTCTTCCTAAATCTAGATCGTGCGTAGAGTTGAGTCGTAAGTGTTCATATCTAATATTCACCTTGTTTTCTTTTAGCGATGCCTTCGACTAGGAAGCAAGCGATTAGTAAACGGCTTGATACAGCTGTAGGAGAGGGTAACATTCAGGTACCTCCAGCCATAGCAGGCCAAAGTGAGCCTCAGAGTGAGATGCCGTCTCATACCTCTCTGTCTCCTCCAGAGGATATTAGGAGGCACCCAGTTCATCCAGTTCCTCCGTCTGGCACTACAGACCACGATATGCGCAGTGCAGTGCAGTTGTTGAGTAGCTTAGTAGCTGCTCAGGCTCAGAGGCAGAATACCGGTGCTGCTGATAAACCGGTTAGTATGAGAGTTCGTGATTTTATTAATCAAGACCCTCCAGTGTTTACCGGATCAAACCCCAAGGAGGACCCGCAAACATTTATTGATCAGGTTCATCGTACATTGCGGGTTATGCATGCTAGTGATACGGAGGCAGTAGAGTTGGCTTCTTATCGGTTACGGGATTTAGCGATTTTCTGGTATGATAGTTGGGAGAGATCTAGGGGTCCGAACGCTCCTCCAGCCGTGTGGAAGGAATTTTCTGAGGCCTTTCTTCGTCACTACTTTCCAGTTGAGATACGACGAGCTAGAGCTGATAAGTTCTTGAACCTTCGACAGGGTAATATGAGTGCATGAGAGTGTAGTATATAGTTTGATTCTTTATCAAGGTATACTCCCCATATGGTGGCCGAGATGAGTGATAGGGTGACCACATCTGATAAATGAGTGCACAACAGCCTCCTTGGTAGAGGGCATGGATATTTCCCGTATTCAGGCTTATGCCCAGACCCTTCAGGATCATAAGTTATATGCTAAGCTCTCTAAATGTGAATTCTTGCTGAACTCAGTAGCATTCCTTGGCCATGTGATATCTGATGAGGGTATTAAGGTCGACACTCAGAAGATCGATGCAGTGAAGAATTGGCCGAGACCTACAACACCGTCAGAAGTCCGCAGCTTCCTGGGGCTAGCAAGATATTATAGGCGGTTTGTAGAAAGGTTTTCCTCTATATCAGCACCATTGACTAAGTTAACACAGAAAACTAAGTTCCAGTGGTCTGATGCTTGTGAACATAGTTTTCAGGAGCTAAAGAATCGATTGACATCCGCGCCAGTGCTCACTCTCCCAGAAGGAACAGAAGGTTATGTGGTATATTGTGATGCCTCAGGTATAGGTTTGGGGTGCGTATTGATGCAACGTGGGAAGGTGATTGCTTATGCATCAAGACAATTGAAGAAGCATGAAAAGAATTACCCGACTCATGATTTGGAATTGGCTGCAGTAATATATGCTTTGAAGATATGGCGGCACTACTTATACGGCGTCCATGTTGACATCTACATAGATCACAAGAGTTTACAATACATCTTCAAGCAGAAGGAGTTGAATTTGAGGCAGCGTAGGTGTCTTGAATTACTGAAAGACTACGACATCGAGATATTGCACCATCCTGGTAAAGCCAATGTTGTGGCAGACGCTCTCAGCCGTAAGTGAATGGGAAGCTTAATACATATTGAGGCAGGTAGACAAGGGTTGACCAAAGAGCTTCACCTGCTGGCCAATATGAGAATCAGATTGTTGGACTCTGATGACGGAGGTGTTACTGTACAGAATACAGCAGAATCATCTTTGGTAGCCGAGGTAAAAGCACGGCAATATGAAGATCCTACCTTAGTAAGATTGAGAGAGGGAATTCAGCAGTGTAAGATTACAGCTTTCAAGATCGGAGGAGATGGGACACTAAGATACCAGGGCCGATTATGTGTACCTAGTGTGGCAGGGTTGCGAGAGAAGATTATGATTGAGATTCACCAGTCCCGATATTCTATCCATCCTGGCTCGACAAAGATGTATCATGACGTTAAGGAGCAGTATTGGTGGGATAACATGAAGAAGTCTATTGCAGAATTTGTAGCCCAGTGTCCTAATTATCAACAAGTAAAGATCGAGCATCAGAAACCCAGTGGATTGATTCAGAATATAGAGATTCCGACCTACAAATGGGAGGTGATTAATATGGACTTCATTATTGGATTACCTCGCTCTTATCATAAGTTTGACTCCATCTGGGTGATAGTTGATCGACTTACAAAATCTGCCCATTTTCTACCAGTTAAGACAACTTACACGGCTGAAGATTATGCGAAGTTGTATATCAAGGAGATTGTTAGGCTTCATGGTGTGCCGGTATCTATTATATCAGACCGAGGAGCTCAATTTACGGCTAACTTTTGGAGGTCTTTTCAGAAGGGTTTAGGCACACAAGTAAATCTCAGCACTGCATTCCATCCGCAGACTGACGGACAGGCTGAACGTACCATCCAGACGCTTGAAGATATGCTACGAGCATGTGTTCTAGATTTCAAGGGGAATTGGGATGACCATCTGGCACTTATAGAATTTGCCTACAATAATAGCTACCATTCCAGTATTAAAATGGCCCCGTATGAGGCACTGTACGGGAGGAGATGTAGATCACCAGTTGGATGGTTTGAAGTCGGTGAGACAGAATTATATGGGCCAGATTTGATTCACCAAGCCATTGAGAAGGTGAAAGTGATACAAGAGAGACTGAGGACGGCACAAAGCAGGCAAAAGTCTTATTCCGACGTCCGACGTCGTGATCTGGAATTTGAGGTTGGTGATTGGGTTTTCCTGAAGATCTCGCCGATGAAGGGTGTTATGCGTTTTGGGAAGAAGGGTAAGTTGAGTCCGCGGTATATTGGGCCGTACAAAATTCTTCGACGAATTGGACAGGTTGCTTACGAGTTAGAATTGCCATCTGAATTGGAATTTGTCCACCCGGTATTCCATGTATCTATGTTGAGGAAATGTATTGGAGACCCTTCTCGGGTCGTCCCTATCAAAGATGTACAAGTTACAAAGGATCTATCATATGATGAAGTGCCAGTGGCTATATTAGATCGACAAGTCCGCAAGCTGAGAACAAAGGATGTAGCTTCCGTGAAAGTATTATGGAGGAACAAGAATATAGAAGAAATGACATGGGAAGCAGAAGAGGAGATGAAGTCTAAATACCCTTAACTATTCCAGAGTGAAGATAACGAGGATGCCGGGGGAAAGAAGGATGCATTATAAGGTGAAACGGCTCTATGAGGTAAGCAATAGCTTGTGAATACTCTTTTTTTAAATACAAAATGGTGATATGCAGATAATATACATATCCATAATGCTTTGTATAGTCTTGTAAGGCCATAGGTTGGGTTTAACTGCTTGCAAGTTTGGCTAGTGTCCATTTTATAAGGGAAACTCAGCCGGAAATCTCCGTCGGAATCCACGATGAGTTAGACACCCCATAAACCCTTACATTCGAGGACGAATGTTCCTAAGGGGGAGAGGATGTTACAACCCAAATTCGCATATCATAGATCACACCGTAAGGTAGTCGACGTAAATCCAAGAAGAGATTATCTTTGAGATGATAATAAGTTAATCCTATTGGTCTTAAACAATACAAGGGTGTATAAGAGTGGTTAACAAGTATTTGAAGTTAAGCTAATCAAGGATATTGTAACCCGTATTTTCGGATAACACTAGAGGTGATTAACTGTCCCAAGAGGTCTTGTTTTAATGTATTTGAATCATATAATATCCGCATCATAAGTCTTGAAGTCAAGCGAGTTATGAAATAAAAGTCGATAAAAGTTGTCGCAACTTAGGTTTATAATTTTACTTAAACTTTAGGTCAAATGTTACTGTATTTTTCTCCCAATGTGCTTGGAATTATGGGGTGATCTACCTATCAAATTGAAGATCTATGAGTCTAGTTTCCAACGCATTAAACCGTTCGTCGATACGATCTCGGAATAGAGAGATATTCGCGTTTTCGCGAGAGTGCGCCAAGCTGCTCTCTATGGGGCCCACAAAGGCGGTTTAAGACATTTGGACATATATAAGATAACTCAACCCCGTTTTAAGTCATTATTTTTCAGTATATTCAGACCTTATAACCCTAAAAACATTCTCTCAAGGTTCTCTCATGATCCAAGACCCAAACAAAGGGCAAACAACACAAATCAAATGTCGGGAATCCCGTGGTGCTAGTAAGTTTCTTGTTTTTCTTGTTGTTGCTGATTTTTGTGTTGTTCCAGCTCGTGTGGGAGGTTGTTTTAAGTGCTTTATGTTCTGTAAATACACCTTCAAGTTTTTAATATCAACCCTAGGTGATTTCAAGTCTTCTAAAGTAATTCTAGTGCCGAAAAACCCGAATTAATTGCTAGTTTCGCTTCCTTGTTCTTGTGGCAGAATTGAAGGGATATTTCGTAGAAAATTAAGGTCAAATTGGAGTTGTTCTTTCTGTTTAAAGGTAAGTAACCTCTTACTCTATATATATTTAAGATTATCCAAGTTGCAGCTAAGTCGTTGAAGCTAGAACTTGTGAAATATATATCGAAAAGCTTGGTAGTAATATTGTTGGTTGGTGGACTGTTTTGGAGGCTCAATATGATTATTAATGATGTTGTTTGGGCTGTTTGGTGATTGTATTGACTTGTGGGACGTCATATAAATAGGGGAGGTGCGGTCCGTTTCATCGTAAAATAGGTTGTGGTCGATACATAATAGTTACGACGCTTAAACGATAATGATAGTGTCATTTATCTTATTGTAGACTAAGGAGTCGTGATATTTGCATAGCTTGAGGTTGGGCAGTATATACAAGGTATGTGAGGCTATCCCCTTCATTCTTTTGCACGACTCCAATTGTACATAATGTAATGAACGAGCTCCCAAAGATACTCTACTCTTAGAAGCTAGCAGTACTTACATTGCTGCCCTTCTTATGAAACGATTGATATTGATGTTACTTCTCTTATTCTTATATTATCAATGTTGTTGGTAGTTCCTGATTCTTATAAGATTCTTGATGAAGAGTTAATCCTAATAACGTGTACGAAGGATACCGACCTTACGTCACTCCGAAAGGTTCAAAATGTGATTCCAATGAGTCCAGCATGCATCATATATATGTATCTATTTTACTCTACCGAGCCGCGCTATAGTTGGCCGGGTATGGCACCTATTGTGCAACCACTGATCAGTTGGGTTTTACCGAGCTCCACATGGCCGGGTACGATTCTACCGAGCCCTATGATGGCCGGGTACGTTTTACCGAGCCTATTATGGCCGGGTACGATATGATGATGATGATGCCCACAAAGGCATATGTTTTAAACGTTTATGTATATATATATGTATGTATCATGTATTTCATGTCAGTAGCCCTCAGAGGTACCCAGATGTCACAGGTTGTATATTCCCTATCACTGTTTACATTATTGTTCTTACTTATGCTATTCTGCCTTACATACTCAGTACTTTATTCGTACTGACGTCCTTTTTATTTGTGGACGCTGCATGTCATGCTGCAGGTCCTGATAGACGGGTAGACGCAGCTCCCCCATCACAGTAGGCTATCCGGTTCAGCGTTATTGGCAAGATCCTTTCTCCGGACTTGCCGTGGTCTTGGTATGCATTTTTGTTATAGACCTTATGGGTATGTCGGGGCCCTGTTCCGGCAATGTTGTAGCACTTATGTTCTTTTAGAGGCTCATAGACAGGTGTCGACTCATGGTAGCTCGTACCTTATATATAGTTTCTTGACAGTCTTGTCGTCCCATGTTATGTATGTTCATGACATTATCTTTCATTGTTGGATGTTCATGATCCATGTCTACTATTTATATTGATCTTGTCGACCCTTAAAGATAATAAGGAAGGTTAGATAAAATGTACGTTGGTGCTCGGCAAGTATGGTCCGGGTGCTAGTCATGACCCTCCAGTTGGGTCGTGACAACGTCGCAGCAGGCCTTATAGGCTTTATCATTATGGGATTGGGCTGCATGCCACAGCAGTCCAGATTGGCTTTATTATTAGCGCTTCGGTAGGATCCGCCCCTCCGGAGTCTGACATACCACCAGCGAGCGCAGGTATCGTACAGTGCTGAGTGACTGAGTGTGATGAGCGAGAATTGAGACAGTCAGATTGAATACTATGAGAGCGTGAGTACGTGAGGCTTTTCATTATGTTGCATCACATGTGATATGCACATTGGCATGTAGATATACATATGTAATATTCCTCATATTTGGCATATTTTATCTGTATTAAGCTTAACTGTTAACCTGGAAGCATGTCATGAGTTTCTCTAAGATATTATTGTTATATTTCTGTCATTTTCGTACTGTTAAACTCTGTATTCGGACTCTATTGGTTGAGCTCGTCACTGCTTTCAGCCTAAAGGCTAGTTTTGTTACTTATTGAGTTGGTTGTACTCATACTACACTCTGCACTTCGTTTGCAGATCTAAGTATTTTTGGGCACGGTGGTTGCTAATTTCTGGATTTTTACTAGTTCGAAGATTATCGAGGTAGCTGCCTTGGCGTCCACAGACCTTGACTCTCCTCATTTATCTCTTAGTTTTATTTATACCGTTCTACCTTCCTAGACAGTGTTTCCGTTATCAAACCATGTTCTTGTATAGATGCTCATGTACTCAGTGACACCCTAATATCTGGAAATTCTGTATTGAGTTGTAGTATTTTCATTCAGAATTTATGAGATCTCTCTTTCGAACTTATATTGCTATGTTTTCCAAATTTTAAAAATGTGTGGGTTTATTGTGAATGTCGACATGCCTAGTATTGCGATAGACGCCATCACGACATGTGAGATTTGGGTCGTGACAAATTGGTATCAGAGCATAGGTTACATAGGTCTCACGAGTCATGAGCAGGTTTAGTAGAGTCTTGCAGATCGGTACGGAGACGTTTGTACTTATCTTCAAAGGCCACGAGAGGTCCGGGTCACGGTAGAGGCCGAGGTGCAACTCATACAGTAGCTAGAGAAGCACCTATAAACCCACCAGTTGCTTCAGCTCAGGAGCAAATTCCAGATGTATTTGAGTCGGTGGGACCAGCTCAGGCACCAGCTATGCCCATTGTGATTCCATGCCATCAGGAGGCTCTGACCAAAATATTGACTGTTTACACTAGCCTTGCTCAGGCGGTTTCAGTTCAGGACGCACCAGGCACTTCTTAGGCTGGGGGAGGTGCTCAGACTCCCGCCGTCCCTACTCTAGAGTAGGTGGTGCAGTGACTTCAGACACCAGGGGTACTACCAGCCCAGCCGGTTGCAGTTGCTCAGGCCCAGGTGGGTCCCATTATGAGTGACGAGTAGCAGAAGAGACTAGAGAGGTTTGGGAGGATCAAGCCTCCATCTTTCAGTGTGGCTAAGTCAGAGGATGCTCAGGACTTCTTAGATAGGTGCCCGCGGATTCTTCGCACGGCTGGTATTCTGGAGACTAGTGGGGTCTCATTCACTACTTTTTAGCTGACGGGGGCAGCCTTCAGATGGTGGGAGACCTATGAGGCCAGACTTCAGTGGTGCAGGCCAGCTGGTGCTGCACCACTTTTATGTCATGAGTTCTCCGTTCTCTTCTTGGAGAAGTTTGTGCCACCGACCCGCATTGAGGAGTTGCATAAGCAGTTTGAGCAGCTTTGCCAGGAGGGCATGTTTGTGACCCAATACGAGATGAGATTTTCAGAGTTGGCTCGTCACGCGGTTTGATTGGTTCCCACAAAGAGGGAGAGGATTAGGAGGTTCATTGATGGAATCAACTATAGATTGCACTTTTGTTATGACTCAAGAGAATGTATCAGGTGCTATGTTCGACGAGGTGGTTGATATTGCTCAGCGGCTAGAGCTAGTCCATAGACAGGAGCGTGAGGAGAGGGAGGACAAGAGGCCTCGTGGTTCAGGTGGTTTTAGGGGTGTTTCTTCTTGGGGTCAGTCCCACCACAGCAGGGGTCGCCCTTGTATGATAGCATCCTAGGAAGCTCAACTCTATTCAAGGACAAGGATAAAGCTTTGGAATCTCAAAGATGGCCTTTAACAATATGTCAAGCTAAAGAGTTGCAAAATAAGGCCATTAGACTTCAAGTGCAAATAAAGAAGCTTTTAATTGTGGAGGACGAGCTCAAGACCAAAGGAGATAAATTATACAAGTTTTACAATTGTTTGGTGGCCCAAATTGAAGTCCAAGAGGAGGAAGATTGAGTCCCGAACTCGGCCCTTGAAATCTTGCAAAAGGGCACCCAGAAGAGCCCAAAATGAGCTTAAAAGAGGTCCAAATGGGGGAGTTTGAAATGGAGCCCAATTGGAGTCCAAACCAATGGCCCAAACTAGTAGTTTTAAGGCACAAATCTGCCCCAAATGGATTTGGCCGCCCCTACCTAATTTTGTGACTTTTCTTATATCTTAGCAACCACCCTACCTAATTTTGATGACTTTGTTACCCCTTAGCAGCTCCCTACCTAATTGTAATGACTTTTTATGTTTTAGTACTCCTATAAATTAGGATTTCTTCTCATTCATTAGGACTTAATTATTGATTAAGTATATCATACTTTGAGAGTTCTTTTGAACCTTTGTTACTTATGCTTTGAGATTTATCTTTCAACTTTTACTAGTTCATAGTTCAAGGTAGTAAGATTACTTCTCTATTGTGATATCTTTGATTTCTTTGTGGTATTCTTAGAAGGAGATTAATACTAGTTATTAATTATTGTCTCAAGTTACTCGTTAAGTGGTCAAGATCTGAATCTATTGTTTTGATTTGCTTTTAAGTAAAGGCGTTTGATTTCTTCAATAAATCATGACGTTGTTGCTTTGCTCTTGTCAAGGCTATAGAACTTGCGTTCTTGGAATTCTTTCCTTGAATTTTCCCATATCCTTTATTTTCTGCCCTTTAGTTCTAGTTGTTCAATTCCTTATTGTTATTGCTTTCGCATTTACTTTTCAAATTCTTACTCTAGTTTGGATTCCCGACCTTGTTGTTATCAAGTGGTATCAGAGCGGTTCTATCAAGGTTTCGTTCTTGATAATTCTGGGGATTTCTTGAATACTAAAAGCAAAAAAAAAAACAAGTTAAAAAGAAAAACAAAAAAAAAACGAAAATCAATTTTAAAAAAAAAATTGCTTGCTCTCCAGGAACTTTCTTTTGTATTTAATTTGTTTCCAAAAACTATCAAAGGAAACAAGAAGAGGAGATCCCAGATTTCAAAGATAAGACAAAAATTTAATTTTTCTTACTCTTTCTAATCTAAATATATAATCATTTCCTTTTTGTTCGTGTCTTGTTTCAACCGAGCCTAATAGTTCTAGGATTTGGTTCTTCTTTCATTTGTTCCCCAAAAATCTATATTTTACTACTAAGAACTTTTATATGAGTTGGGTTTAACCATAAATCTACAAAGTATTTTGTTCAAAGGTTATTTCGAGAGGAAAAAAGGCAAGAGAGGTGAGAGCATTATAGGGAAAAAGCCAAATTTGAGAGATACATATTTCCCTTAATCTATGTCAAGATGTCTCAAACATGTAGTTACAGTGGAAGGAGGAAAGCTATGACTCAACAACTTAAAAAGTCGAACTTACAGTATACCGAATGGAAGGAAGACAATGGTAAAGTTATTTTTCAAACAAGAGCTAAAGTGATGTCTGCAATTTATGCCCTTAGAATTGACAAAGCATTTGGCTATAACTTAATTAGAACTTATATAGTTGAGAAATTTAACTTGCCTTGTGTTGAGCATATTGAACCCTACATGTTGAAAGGGGTAAAAGTAGATAAAAGAGTGTTCTTGCCATTCTCTATTGGAAGGTATGAGGATGCGATTTGGTGTGATGTCATTCCGATGAATAGTTTTCATATCTTGTTGGGATGGCCATGGTATGTCTATAGAAGTGCTTCATATAGTATAAAAAAAATAGATACTCTTTTAAGATTAATGGGAAGAAACTCATTCTTGGGCCTTTGTCTCCTTCACAAATTTGTGAAGATGAAAAGATTGTTAAAGACAATATGAAAAAATATGAGAGAAAAAATAATGAGAGGAGTAAGGGAGTGCATGTTGACATTCCAAGAGAGGAAAAAGGAGAGGTTGTATTGAGTGAAAAGAGTGGGATGTCAAGTGAGGTAAAGAGTGATATTGAAAGAAAAGAAAATAGAGAAGGTAATGAGATGAGCAAAGTTTGTGAGGTAGAGAGAGAAAAGCAAGAGGGATTGAGTGAAAGCAAAGAAAAACTCTTTAGTGAGAGAAAAGAGGCTAAGGGTGAGGAAAACGTTAGTCTTGTGATAAAAGCCAAAGAGAGTGTAAGCAAGAAAAAAGTTTCTTTACTTCCTAACCCATTAGCTCTTTCTTGTTTTAGTTCTTGTGATTTTGTGCAACCACGTGTTGAAATACCTTTTGAAAGGGGTGGTGAGGCACAGGAGATGGTAGCAAAAGATCCAACTGGATTCCAACATGAATTTGGCGATATCTATTCTTGTTGGATGGTGGAAGATAAAAGCTTTGTTAAATTCTTTATTATTGAACCTTTTGACTATTTTCATTCTTATTTACAGTGTTATGACATGGAGTTTCCTAAAAGCATTGCTAAGTTGGAGCCATTGCATAAAGGAATACAAGGTGATGATGTTCCATTGGTAAATAAGTCCAAGTATGGTATGTATAATTGGTTTATTTGCATTCTTGGCCTTTCTAGAACACCTAAAGTATTTTTGGAGGTAATGAATCATACTCTTATTTCTTATATTGGTGACTTTATAATTTTTGTGGATGATGATATTTTGATGCACATCAAGTCATTAACTGTAAGATCTAAGTTAAAGTGCTAGAGTAATTTGCTTCCTTTTGAAATTGTTTATGACATAGATGATTATGTATTCCAACTTGGTGGAAAGAGGCATGAAATTTATGAGAAGAGGCTTGTGAATGAGTTAAATATTTCTTCTTCTCTTATTCAAGTGGCTAATGAGTTTTCATGTGATAAATTGCTAGAATTTGATTTTTCTTGTGTGATGGGGAGTCATTCTTCAAGTCATGTTCGATGTGAGCTTGTAAAAGTATTTGTTACTAGTAAAGATGATATGCATGATTGTTGTAACACTTGTGATCAAATACTCTTTCATGTAGAGGAATCCATGAGATTTTTAATTGTAGATAGTTGGCTATATCATGAAAGTATCTTCTTTGATACATGTGGTAGAGATACTTATATTAAATAGATGTGTGGTCAATCTTTTATAATTTCTTTGTCATGTATACCTATGGACTACCTTACCGACAAGATCGAATTGCAAGTTCCATTGCATGGCGCATCTACGAGAGGTTTTTATTATATTGATCTAGGTAGGCATAAATTTTGTTGGGATGATGATATCCATATGCTTTATTTACACCTATTAGGATTAATTGGGTCACTATCTTATTTTATTCCTACTAGTTTTTCAGATTAGTGGATGCCATTTACAAGGACGTATTTTCTTTTTCTTGCAAGGTCGAAATTCGAGGACGAATTTTCTTCAAGAAGAGGGGAATGATAGCATCCTAGGAAGCTCAACTCTATTCAAGGACAAGGATGAAGCTTTGGAATCTCAAAGATGGCCTTTAACAATATGTCAAGTTAAAGAGTTGCAAAATAAGGCCATTAGACTTCAAGTGAAAATAAAGAAACTTTTAATTGTGGAGGACGAGCTCAAGACCAAAGGAGATAAATTATACAAGTTTTACAATTATTTGGTGGCTCAAATTGAAGTCCAAGAGGAGGAAGATTGAGTCCCGAAATCGGCCCTTGAAATCTAGCAAAAGGGCACCCAGAAGAGTCCAAAATGAGCTTAAAAGAGGTCCAAATGGGGGTGTTTGAAATGGAGCCCAATTGGAGTCCAAACCAATGGCCCAAACTAGTAGTTGTAAGGCACAAATCTGCCCCAAAGGGATTTGGCCGCCCCCTACCTAATTTTGTGACTTTTCTTATATCTTAGCAACCACCCTACCTAATTTTGATGACTTTGTTACCCCTTAGCAGCTCCCTACCTAATTGTAATGACTTTTTATGCTTTAGTACTCCTATAAATTAGGATTTCTTCTCATTCATTAGGACTTAATTATTGATTAAGTATATCATACTTTGAGAGTTCTTTTGAACCTTTGTTACTTGTGCTTTGAGATTTATCTTTCAACCTTTACTAGTTCATAGTTCAAGGTAGTAAGATTACTTCTCTATTGTGATATCTTTGATTTCTTTGTGGTATTCTTAGAAGGAGATTAATACTAGTTATTAATTATTGTCTCAAGTTACTCGTTAAGCGGTCAAGATCTGAATCTATTGTTTTGATTTGCTTTTAAGTAAAGGCGTTTGATTTCTTCAATAAATCATGACGTTGTTGCTTTGATCTTGTCAAGGCTATAGAACTTGCGTTCTTGGAATTCTTTCCTTGAATTTTTCCATATCCTTTATTTTCTGCCCTTTAGTTCTAGTTGTTCAATTCCTTATTGTTATTGCTTCCGCATTTACTTTTCAAATTCTTACTCTAGTTTGGATTCCCGACCTTGTCGTTATCAAGTGGTATCAGAGCGGTTCTATCAAGGTTTCATTCTTGATAATTCTGGGGATTTATTAAATAATAAGAGCAAAAAAAAAACGAAAATCAATTTTTTTTTAAAAATTGTTTGCTCTCCAGGAACTTTCTTCTGTATTTAATTTGTTTCCAAAAACTATCAAAGGAAACAAGAAGAGGGGATCCCAGATTTCAAAGATAAGACAAAAATTTAATTTTTCTTACTCTTTCTAATCTAAATATATAATCATTTCTTTTTTGTTCGTGTCTTGTTTCAACCGAGCCTAATAGTTCTAGGATTTGGTTCTTCTTTCATTTGTTCCCCAAAAATCTATATTTTACTACTAAGAACTTTTATATGAGTTGGGTTTAACAATAAATCTACAAAGTATTTTGTTCAAAGGTTATTTCGAGAGGAAAAAAGGCAAGAGAGGTGAGAGCATTATAGGGAAAAAGCCAAATTTGAGAGATACATATTTCCCTTAATCTATGTCAAGATGTCTCAAATAGGTAGTTACAGTGGAAGGAGGAAAGCTATGACTCAACAACTTGAAAAGTCGAACTTACAGTATACCGAATGAAAGGAAGACAATGGTAAAGTTATTTTTCAAACAAGAGCTAAAGTGATGTCTGCAATTTATGCCCTTAGAATTGACAAAGCACTTGGCTATAACTTAATTAGAACTTATATAGTTGAGAAATTTAACTTGCCTTGTGTTGAGCATATTGAACCCTACATGTTGAAATGGGTAAAAGTAGATAAAAGAGTGTTCTTGCCATTCTCTATTGGAAGGTATGAGGATGCGATTTGGTGTGATGTCGTTCCGATGAATAGTTTTCATATCTTGTTGGGATGGCCATGGTATGTCTATAGAAGTGCTTCATATAGTATAAAAAAAATAGATACTCTTTTAAGATTAATGGGAAGAAACTCATTCTTGGGCCTTTGTCTCCTTCACAAATTTGTGAAGATGAAAAGATTGTTAAAGACAATATGAAAAAATATGAGAGAAAAAAGAATGAGAGGAGTAAGGGAGTGCATGTTGACATTCCAAGAGAGGAAAAAGGAGAGGTTGTATTGAGTGAAAAGAGTGGGATGTCAAGTGAGGTAAAGAATGATATTAAAAGAAAAGAAAATAGAGAAGGTAATGAGATGAACAAAGTTTGTGAGGTAGAGAGAGAAAAGCAAGAGGGATTGAGTGAAAGCAAAGAAAAACTCTTTAGTGAGAGAAAAGAGGCTAAGGGTGAGGAAAACGTTAGTCTTGTCATAAAAGCCAAAGACAGTGTAAGCAAGAAAAAAGTTTCTTTACTTCCTAACCCATTAACTCTTTCTTGTTTTAGTTCTTGTGATTTTGAGCAACTACGTGTTGAAATACCTTTTGAAAGGGGTGGTGAGGCACAGGAGATGGTAGCGAAAGATCCAATTGGATTCCAACATGAATTTGGCGATATCTATTCTTGTTGGATGGTGGAAGATAAAAGCTTGGTTAAATTCTTTATTATTGAACCTTTTGACTATTTTCATTCTTATTTACAGTGTTATGACATGGAGTTTCCTAAAAGCATTGCTAAGTTGGAGCCATTGCATAAAAGAATACAAGGTGATGATGTTCCATTGGTAAATAAGTCCAAGTATGGTATGTATAATTGGTTTATTTGCATTCTTGGCCTTTCTAGAATACCTAAGGTATTTTTGGAGGTAATGAATTATACTCTTATTTCTTATATTGGTGACTTTATAATTTTTGTGGATGATGATATTTTGATGCACATCAATTCATTAACTGTAAGATCTAAGTTAAAGTGCAAGAGTAATTTGCTTCCTTTTGAAATTATTTATGACATAGATGATTATGTATTCCAACTTGGTGGAAAGAGGCATGAAATTTATGAGAAGAGGCTTGTGAATGAGTTAAATATTTCTTCTTCTCTTATTCAAGTGGCTAATGAGTTTTCATGTGATAAATTGCTAGAATGTGATTTTTCTTGTGTGATGGGGAGTCATTCTTCAAGTCATGTTCAATGTGAGCTTGTAAAAGTATTTGTTACTAGTAAAGATGATATGCATGATTGTTGTAACACTTGTGATCAAATACTCTTTCATGTAGAGGAATCCATGAGATTTTTAATTGTAGATAGTTGGCTATATCATGAAAGTATCTTCTTTGATACATGTGGTAGAGATACTTATATTAAATAGATGTGTTGTCAATCTTTTATAATTTCTTTGTCATGTATACCTATGGACTACCTTACCGACAAGATCGAATTGCAAGTTCCATTGCATGGCGCATCTACGAGAGGTTTTTATTATATTGATCTAGGTAGGCATAAATTTTGTTGGGATGATGATATCCATATGCTTTATTTACACCTATTAGGATTAATTGGGTCACTATCTTATTTTATTCCTACTAGTTTTTCAGATTAGTGGATGCCATTTACAAGGACGTGTTTTCTTTTTCTTGCAAGGTCGAAATTCGAGGACGAATTTTCTTCAAGAAGAGGGGAATGATAGCATCCTAGGAAGCTCAACTCTATTCAAGGACAAGGATGAAGCTTTGGAATCTCAAAGATGGCCTTTAACAATATGTCAAGTTAAAGAGTTGCAAAATAAGGCCATTAGACTTCAAGTGAAAATAAAGAAGCTTTTAATTGTGGAGGACGAGCTCAAGACCAAAGGAGATAAATTATACAAGTTTTACAATTATTTGGTGGCTCAAATTGAAGTCCAAGAGGAGGAAGATTGAGTCCCGAAATCGGCCCTTGAAATCTAGCAAAACGGCACCCAGAAGAGTCCAAAATGAGCTTAAAAGAGGTCCAAATGGGGGTGTTTGAAATGGAGCCCAATTGGAGTCCAAACCAATGGCCCAAACTAGTAGTTGTAAGGCACAAATCTGCCCCAAAGGGATTTGGCCGCCCCCTACCTAATTTTGTGACTTTTCTTATATCTTAGCAACCACCCTACCTAATTTTGATGACTTTGTTACCCCTTAGCAGCTCCCTACCTAATTGTAATGACTTTTTATGCCTTAGTACTCCTATAAATTAGGATTTCTTCTCATTCATTAGGACTTAATTATTGATTAAGTATATCATACTTTGAGAGTTCTTTTGAACCTTTGTTACTTGTGCTTTGAGATTTATCTTTCAACCTTTACTAGTTCATAGTTCAAGGTAGTAAGATTACTTCTCTATTGTGATATCTTTGATTTCTTTGTGGTATTCTTAGAAGGAGATTAATACTAGTTATTAATTATTGTCTCAAGTTACTCGTTAAGCAGTCAAGATCTGAATCTATTGTTTTGATTTGCTTTTAAGTAAAGGCGTTTGATTTCTTCAATAAATCATGACGTTGTTGCTTTGATCTTGTCAAGGCTATAGAACTTGCGTTCTTGGAATTCTTTCCTTGAATTTTTCCATATCCTTTATTTTCTGCCCTTTAGTTCTAGTTGTTCAATTCCTTATTGTTATTGCTTCCGCATTTACTTTTCAAATTCTTACTCTAGTTTGGATTCCCGACCTTGTCGTTATCAAGTGGTATCAGAGCGGTTCTATCAAGGTTTCGTTCTTGATAATTCTGGGGATTTCTTGAATAATAAGAGCAAAAAAAAAAAAAGTTAAAAAGAAAAACAAAAAAAAAATGAAAATCAATTTTTTTAAAAGAATTGCTTGCTTTCCAGGAACTTTCTTCTGTATTTAATTTGTTTCCAAAAACTATCAAAGGAAACAAGAAGAGGGGATCCCAGATTTCAAAGATAAGGCAAAAATTTAATTTTTCTTACTCTTTCTAATCTAAATATATAATCATTTCTTTTTTGTTCGTGTCTTGTTTCAACCGAGCCTAATAGTTTTAGGATTTGGTTATTCTTTCATTTGTTCCCCAAAAATCTATATTTTACTACTAAGAACTTTTATATGAGTTGGGTTTAACCATAAATCTACAAAGTATTTTGTTCAAAGGTTATTTCGAGAGGAAAAAAGGCAAGAGAGGTGAGAGCATTATAGGGAAAAAGCCAAATTTGAGAGATACATATTTCCCTTAATCTATGTCAAGATGTCTCAAACAGGTAGTTACAGTGGAAGGAGGAAAGCTATGACTCAACAACTTGAAAAGTCGAACTTACAGTATACCGAATGGAAGGAAGACAATGGTAAAGTTATTTTTCAAACAAGAGCTAAAGTGATGTCTGCAATTTATGCCCTTAGAATTGACAAAGCATTTGGCTATAACTTAATTAGCACTTATATAGTTGAGAAATTTAACTTGCCTTGTGTTGAGCATATTGAACCCTACATGTTGAAAGGTGTAAAAGTAGATAAAAGAGTGTTCTTGCCATTCTCTATTGGAAGGTATGAGGATGTGATTTGGTGTGATGTCATTCCGATGAATAGTTTTCATATCTTGTTGGGATGGCCATGGTATGTCTATAGAAGTGCTTCATATAGTATTGAAAAAAATAGATACTCTTTTGAGATTAATGGGAAGAAACTCATTCTTGGGCCTTTGTCTCCCTCACAAATTTGTGAAGATGAAAAGATTGTTAAAGAGAATATGAAAAAATATGAGAGAGAAAAGAATGAGAGGAGTAAGGGAGTGCATGTTGACATTCCAAGAGAGGAAAAAGGAGAGGTTGTATTGAGTGAAAAGAGTGGGATGTCAAGTGAGGTAAACAGTGATATTGAAAGAAAAGAAAATAGAGAAGGTAATGGGATGAACAAAGTTTGTGAGGTAGAGAGAGAAAAGCAAGAGGGATTGAGTGAAAGCAAAGAAAAACTCTTTAGTGAGAGAAAAGAGGCTAAGGGTGAGGAAAACGTTAGTCTTGTGATAAAAGCCAAAGAGAGTGTAAGCAAGAAAAAAGTTTCTTTACTTTCTAACCCATTAACTCTTTCTTGTTTTAGTTCTTGTGATTTTGTGCAACTACGTGTTGAAATACCTTTTGAAAGGGGTGGTGAGGCACAGGAGATGGTAGCAAAAGATCCAATTGGATTCCAACATGAATTTGGCGATATCTATTCTTGTTGGACGGTGGAAGATAAAAGCTTGGTTAAATTCTTTATTATTGAACCTTTTGACTATTTTCATTCTTATTTACAGTGTTATGACATGGAGTTTCCTAAAAGCATTGCTAAGTTGGAGCCATTGCATAAAAGAATACAAGGTGATGATGTTCTATTGGTAAATAAGTCCAAGTATGGTATGTATAATTGGTTTATTTGCATTCATGGCCTTTCTAGAACACCTAAGGTATTTTTGGAGGTAATGAATTATACTCTTATTTCTTATATTGGTGACTTTATAATTTTTGTGGATGATGATATTTTGATGCACATCAAGTCATTAACTGTAAGATCTAAGTTAAAGTGCAAGAGTAATTTGCTTCCTTTTGAAATTATTTATGACATAGATGATTATGTATTCCAACATGGTGGAACGAGGCATGAAATTTATGAGAAGAGGCTTGTGAATGAGTTAAATATTTTTTCTTCTCTTATTCAAGTGGCTAATGAGTTTTCATGTGATAAATTGCTAGAATGTGATTTTTCTTGTGTGATGGGGACTCATTCTTCAAGTCATGTTCAATGTGAGCTTGTAAAAGTATTTGTTACTAGTAAAGATGATATGCATGATTGTTGTAACACTTGTGATCAAATACTCTTTCATGTAGAGGAATCCATGAGATTTTTAATTGTAGATAGTTGGCTATATCATGAAAGTATCTTCTTTGATACATGTGGTAGAGATACTTATATTAAATAGATGTGTGGTCAATCTTTTATATTTTCTTTGTCATGTATACCTATGGACTACCTTACCGACAAGATCGAATTGCAAGTTCCATTGCATGGCGCATCTACGAGAGGTTTTTATTATATTGATCTAGGTAGGCATAAATTTTGTTGGGATGATGATATCCATATGCTTTATTTACACCTATTAGGATTAATTGGGTCACTATCTTATTTTATTCCTACTAGTTTTTCAGATTAGTGGATGCCATTTACAAGGGTGTGTTTTCTTTTTCTTGCAAGGTCGAAATTCGAGGACGAATTTTCTTCAAGAAGAGGGGAATGATAGCATCCTAGGAAGCTCAACTCTATTCAAGGACAAGGATGAAGCTTTGGAATCTCAAAGATGGCCTTTAACAATATGTAAAGCTAAAGAGTTGCAAAATAAGGCCATTAGACTTCAAGTGCAAATAAAGAAGCTTTTAATTGTGGAGGACGAGCTCAAGACCAAAGGAGATAAATTATACAAGTTTTACAATTATTTGGTGGCCCAAATTGAAGTCCAAGAGGAGGAAGATTGAGTCCCGAACTCGGCCCTTGAAATCTAGAAAAAGGGCACCTAGAAGAACCCAAAATGAGCTTAAAAGAGGTCCAAATGGGGGTGTTTGAAATGGAGCCCAATTGGAGTCCAAACCAATGACCCAAACTAGTAGTTTTAAGGCACAAATCTGCCCCAAAGGGATTTGGCCGCCCCTACCTAATTTTGTGACTTTTCTTATATCTTAGCAACCACCCTACCTAATTTTGATGACTTTGTTACCCCTTAGCAGCTCCCTACCTAATTGTAATGACTTTTTATGCATTAGTACTCCTATAAATAAGGATTTCTTCTCATTCATTAGGACTTAATTATTGATTAAGTATATCATACTTTGAGAGTTCTTTTGAACCTTTGTTACTTGTGCTTTGAGATTTATCTTTCAACCTTTACTAGTTTATAGGTCAAGGTAGTAAGATTACTTTTCTATTGTGATATCTTTGATTTCTTTGTGGTATTCTTAGAAGGCGGTTAATACTAGTTATTAATTATTGTCTCAAGTTACTCGTTAAGCGGTCAAGATCCGAATCTATTATTTTGATTTGCTTTTAAGTAAAGGCGTTTGATTTCTTCAATAAATCATGACGTTGTTGCTTTGATCTTGTCAAGGCTATAGAACTTGCGTTCTTGGAATTCTTTCCTTGAATTTTCCCATATCCTTTATTTTCTGCCCTTTAGTTCTAGTTGTTCAATTCCTTATTTTTATTGCTTCCGCATTTACTTTTTAAATTCTTACTCTAGTTTGGATTCCCGACCTTGTCGTTATCAAGTGGTATCAGAGCGGTTCTATCAAGGTTTCGTTCTTGATAATTCTGGGGATTTCTTGAATACTAAGAGCAAATAAAAAAACAAGTTAAAAAGAAAAACAAAAAAAAACGAAAATCAATTTTTTTTTAAAAATTGTTTGCTCTCCAGGAACTTTCTTCTGTATTTAATTTGTTTCCAAAAACTATCAAAGGAAACAAGAAGAGGGGATCCCAGATTTCAAAGATAAGACAAAAATTTAATTTTTCTTACTCTTTCTAATCTAAATATATAATCATTTCCTTTTTATTCGTGTCTTGTTTCAACCGAGCCTAATAGTTCTAGGATTTGGTTCTTCTTTCATTTGTTCCCCAAAAATCTATATTTTACTACTAAGAACTTTTATATGAGTTGGGTTTAACCATAAATCTACAAAGTATTTTGTTCAAAGGTTATTTCGAGAGGAAAAAAGGCAAGAGAGGTGAGAGCATTATAGGGAAAAAGCCAAATTTGAGAGATACATATTTCCCTTAATCTATGTCAAGATGTCTCAAACAGGTAGTTACAGTGGAAGGAGGAAAGCTATGACTCAACAACTTGAAAAGTCGAACTTACAGTATACCGAATGGAAGGAAGACAATGGTAAAGTTATTTTTCAAACAAGAGCTAAAGTGATGTCTGCAATTTATGCCCTTAGAATTGACAAAGCATTTGGCTATAACTTAATTAGCACTTATATAGTTGAAAAATTTAACTTGCCTTGTGTTGAGCATATTGAACCCTACATGTTGAAAGGGGTAAAAGTAGATAAAAGAGTGTTCTTGCCATTCTCTATTGGAAGGTATGAGGATGTGATTTGGTGTGATGTCATTCCGATGAATAGTTTTCATATCTTGCTGGGATGGCCATGGTATGTCTATAGAAGTGCTTCATATAGTATAAAAAAAAATAGATACTCTTTTGAGATTAATGGGAAGAAACTCATTCTTGGGCCTTTGTCTCCTTCACAAATTTGTGAAGATGAAAAGATTGTTAAAGAGAATATGAAAAAATATGAGAGAGAAAAGAATGAGAGGAGTAAGGGAGTGCATGTTGACATTCCAAGAGAGGAAAAAGGAGAGGTTGTATTGAGTGAAAAGAGTGGGATGTCAAGTGAGGTAAAGAGTGATATTGAAAGAAAAGAAAATAGAGAAGGTAATGAGATGAACAAAGTTTGTGAGGTAGAGAGAGAAAAGCAAGAGGGATTGAGTGAAAGCAAAGAAAAACTCTTTAGTGAGAGAAAAGAGGCTAAGGGTGAGGAAAACGTTAGTCTTGTGATAAAAGCCAAAGAGAGTGTAAGCAAGAAAAAAGTTTCTTTACTTCCTAACCCATTAACTCTTTCTTGTTTTAGTTCTTGTGATTTTGTGCAACTACGTGTTGAAATACCTTTTGAAAGGGGTGGTGAGGCACAGGAGATGGTAGCAAAAGATCCAATTGGATTCCAACATGAATTTGGCGATATCTATTCTTGTTGGATGGTGGAAGATAAAAGCTTGGTTAAATTCTTTATTATTGAACCTTTTGACTATTTTCATTCTTATTTACAGTGTTATGACATGGAGTTTCCTAAAAGCATTGCTAAGTTGGAGCCATTGCATAAAATAATACAAGGTGATGATGTTCCATTGGTAAATAAGTCCAAGTATGGTATGTATAATTGGTTTATTTGCATTCTTGGCCTTTCTAGAACACCTAAGGTATTTTTGGAGGTAATGAATTATACTCTTATTTCTTATATTGGTGACTTTATAATTTTTGTGGATGATGATATTTTGATGCACATCAAGTCATTAACTGTAAGATCTAAGTTAAAGTGCAAGAGTAATTTGCTTCCTTTTTAAATTATTTATGACATAGATGATTATGTATTCCAACATGGTGGAAAGAGGCATGAAATTTATGAGAAGAGGCTTGTGAATGAGTTAAATATTTCTTCTTCTCTTATTCAAGTGGCTAATGAGTTTTCATGTGATAAATTGCTAGAATGTGATTTTTCTTGTGTGATGTGGAGTCATTCTTCAAGTCATGTTCAATGTGAGCTTGTAAAAGTATTTGTTACTAGTAAAGATGATATGCATGATTGTTGTAACACTTGTGATCAAATACTCTTTCATGTAGAGGAATCCATGAGATTTTTAATTGTAGATAGTTGGCTATATCATGAAAGTATCTTCTTTGATACATGTGGTAGAGATACTTATATTAAATAGATGTGTGGTCAATCTTTTATAATTTCTTTGTCATGTATACCTATGGACTACCTTACCGACAAGATCGAATTGCAAGTTCCATTGCATGGCGCATCTACGAGAGGTTTTTATTATATTGATCTAGGTAGGCATAAATTTTGTTGGGATGATGATATCCATATGCTTTATTTACACCTATTAGGATTAATTGGGTCACTATCTTATTTTATTCCTACTAGTTTTTCAGATTAGTGGATGCCATTTACAAGGGTGTGTTTTCTTTTTCTTGCAAGGTCGAAATTCGAGGACGAATTTTCTTCAAGAAGAGGGGAATGATAGCATCCTAGGAAGCTCAACTCTATTCAAGGACAAGGATGAAGCTTTGGAATCTCAAAGATGGCCTTTAACAATATGTAAAGCTAAAGAGTTGCAAAATAAGGCCATTAGACATCATGTGCAAATAAAGAAGCTTTTAATTGTGGAGGACGAGCTCAAGACCAAAGGAGATAAATTATACAAGTTTTACAATTATTTGGTAGCCCAAATTGAAGTCCAAGAGGAGGAAGATTGAGTCCCGAACTCGGCCCTTGAAATCTAGAAAAAGGGCACCTAGAAGAGCCCAAAATGAGCTTAAAAGAGGTCCAAATGGGGGTGTTTGAAATGGAGCCCAATTGGAGTCCAAACCAATGGCCCAAACTAGTAGTTTTAAGGCAAAAATCTGCCCCAAAGGGATTTGGCCGCCCCCTACCTAATTTTGTGACTTTTCTTATATCTTAGCAACCACCCTACCTAATTTTGATGACTTTGTTACCCCTTGGCAGCTCCCTACCTAATTGTAATAACTTTTTATGCTTTAGTACTCCTATAAATAAGGATTTCTTCTCATTCATTAGGACTTAATTATTGATTAAGTATATCATACTTTGAGAGTTCTTTTGAACCTTTGTTACTTGTGCTTTGAGATTTATCTTTCAACCTTTACTAGTTCATAGTTCAAGGTAGTAAGATTACTTTTCTATTGTGATATCTTTGATTTCTTTGTGGTATTCTTAGAAGGCGATTAATACTAGTTATTAATTATTGTCTCAAGTTACTCGTTAAGCGGTCAAGATATGAATCTATTATTTTGATTTGCTTTTAAGTAAAGGCGTTTGATTTCTTCAATAAATCATGACGTTGTTGCTTTGATCTTGTCAAGGCTATAGAACTTGCGTTCTTGGAATTCTTTCCTTGAATTTTCCCATATCCTTTATTTTCTGCCCTTTAGTTCTAGTTGTTCAATTCCTTATTTTTATTGCTTCCGCATTTACTTTTTAAATTCTTACTCTAGTTTGGATTCCCGACCTTGTCGTTATCAAGTGGTATCAGAGAGGTTCTATCAAGGTTTCGTTCTTGATAATTCTGGGGATTTCTTGAATACTAAGAGCAGATAAAAAAACAAGTTAAAAAGAAAAACAAAAAAAAAACGAAAATCAATTTTTAAAAAAAAATTGCTTGCTCTCCAGAAACTTTCTTCTGTATTTAATTTGTTTCCAAAAACTATCAAAGGAAACAAGAAGAGGGGATCCCAGATTTCAAAGATAAGACAAAAATTTAATTTTTCTTACTCTTTCTAATCTAAATATATAATCATTTCTTTTTTGTTCGTGTCTTGTTTCAACCGAGCCTAATAGTTCTAGGATTTGGTTCTTCTTTCATTTGTTCCCCAAAAATCTATATTTTACTACTAAGAACTTTTATATGAGTTGGGTTTAACCATAAATCTACAAAGTATTTTGTTCAAAGGTTATTTCGAGAGGAAAAAAGGCAAGAGAGGTGAGAGCATTATAGGGAAAAAGCCAAATTTGAGAGATACATATTTTCCTTAATCTATGTCAAGATGTCTCAAATAGGTAGTTACAGTGGAAGGAGGAAAGCTATGACTCAACAACTTGAAAAGTCGAACTTACAGTATACCGAATGAAAGGAAGACAATGGTAAAGTTATTTTTCAAACAAGAGCTAAAGTGATGTCTGCAATTTATGCCCTTAGAATTGACAAAGCACTTGGCTATAACTTAATTAGCACTTATATAGTTGAGAAATTTAACTTGCCTTGTGTTGAGCATATTGAACCCTACATGTTGAAAGGGGTAAAAGTAGATAAAAGAGTGTTCTTGCCATTCTCTATTGGAAGGTATGAGGATGTGATTTGGTGTGATGTCATTCCGATGAATAGTTCTCATATCTTGTTGGGATGGCCATGGTATGTCTATAGAAGTGCTTCATATAGTATAAAAAAAAATAGATACTCTTTTGAGATTAATGGGAAGAAACTCATTCTTGGGCCTTTGTCTCCTTCACAAATTTGTGAAGATGAAAAGATTGTTAAAGAGAATATGAAAAAATATGAGAGAAAAAAGAATGAGAGAAGTAAGGGAGTGCATGTTGACATTCCAAGAGAGGAAAAAGGAGAGGTTGTATTGAGTGAAAAGAGTGGGATGTCAAGTGAGGTAAAGAGTGATATTGAAAGAAAAGAAAATAGAGAAGGTAATGAGATGAACAAAGTTTGTGAGATAGAGAGAGAAAAGCAAGAGGGATTGAGTGAAAGCATAGAAAAACTCTTTAGTGAGAGAAAAGAGGCTAAGGGTGAGGAAAACGTTAGTCTTGTGATAAAAGCCAAAGAGAGTGTAAGCAAGAAAAAAGTTTCTTTACTTCCTAACCCATTAACTCTTTCTTGTTTTAGTTCTTGTGATTTTGTGCAACCACGTGTTGAAATACCTTTTGAAAGGGGTGGTGAGGCACAGGAGATGGTAGCAAAAGATCCAACTGGATTCCAACATGAATTTGGCGATATCTATTCTTGTTGGATGGTGGAAGATAAAAGCTTGGTTAAATTCTTTAATATTAAACCTTTTTACTATTTTCATTCTTATTTACAGTGTTATGACATGGAGTTTCCTAAAAGCATTGCTAAGTTAGAGCCATTGCATAAAGGAATACAAGGTGATGATGTTCCATTGGTAAATAAGTCCAAGTATGGTATGTATAATTGGTTTATTTGCATTCTTGGCCTTTCTAGAACACCTAAGGTATTTTTGGAGGTAATGAATCATACTCTTATTTCTTATATTGGTGACTTTATAATTTTTGTGGATGATGATATTTTGATGCACATCAAGTCATTAACTGTAAGATCTAAGTTAAAGTGCAAGAGTAATTTGCTTCCTTTTGAAATTGTTTATGACATAGATGATTATGTATTCCAACTTGGTGGAAAGAGGCATGAAATTTATGAGAAGAGGCTTGTGAATGAGTTAAATATTTCTTTCTTCTCTTATTCAAGTGGCTAATGAGTTTTCATGTGATAAATTGCTAGAATGTGATTTTTCTTGTGTGATGGGGAGTCATTCTTCAAGTCATGTTCAATGTGAGCTTGTAAAAGTATTTGTTACTAGTAAAGATGATATGCATGATTGTTGTAACACTTGTAATCAAATACTCTTTCATGTAGAGGAATCCATGAGATTTTTAATTGTAGATAGTTGGCTATATCATGAAAGTATCTTCTTTGATACATGTGGTAGAGATACTTATATTAAATAGATGTGTGGTCAATCTTTTATAATTTCTTTGTCATGTATACCTATGGACTACCTTACCGACAAGATCGAATTGCAAGTTCCATTGCATGGCGCATCTACGAGAGGTTTTTATTATATTGATCTAGGTAGGCATAAATTTTGTTGGGATGATGATATCCATATGCTTTATTTACACCTATTAGGATTAATTGGGTCACTATCTTATTTTATTCCTACTAGTTTTTCAGATTAGTGGATGCCATTTACAAGGGTGTGTTTTCTTTTTCTTGCAAGGTCGAAATTCGAGGACGAATTTTCTTCAAGAAGAGGGGAATGATAGCATCCTAGGAAGCTCAACTCTATTCAAGGACAAGGATGAAGCTTTGGAATCTCAAAGATGGCCTTTAACAATATGTAAAGCTAAAGAGTTGCAAAATAAGGCCATTAGACTTCAAGTGCAAATAAAGAAGCTTTTAATTATGGAGGACGAGCTCAAGACCAAAGGAGATAAATTATACAAGTTTTACAATTATTTGGTGGCCCAAATTGAAGTCCAAGAGGAGGAAGATTGAGTCCCGAACTAGGCCCTTGAAATCTAGAAAAGGGGCACCTAGAAGAGCCCAAAATGAGCTTAAAAGAGGTCCTAATGGGGGTGTTTAAAATGGAGCCCAATTGGAGTCCAAACCAATGGCCCAAACTAGTAGTTTTAAGACACAAATCTGCCCCAAAGGGATTTGGCCGCCCCTACCTAATTTTGTGACTTTTCTTATATCTTAGCAACCACCCTACCTAATTTTGATGACTTTGTTACCCCTTAGCAGCTCCCTACCTAATTGTAATGACTTTTTATGCTTTAGTACTCCTATAAATAAGGATTGCTTCTCATTCATTAGGACATAATTATTTATTAAGTATATCATACTTTGGGAGTTCTTTTGAACCTTTGTTACTTGTGCTTTGAGATTTATCTTTAAACCTTTACTAGTTCATAGTTCAAGGTAGTAAGATTACTTTTCTATTGTGATATCTTTGATTTCTTTGTGGTATTCTTAGAAGGCGATTAATACTAGTTATTAATTATTGTCTCAAGTTACTCGTTAAGCGGTCAAGATCCGAATTTATTATTTTGATTTGCTTTTAAGTAAAGGCGTTTGATTTATTCAATAAATCATGACGTTGTTGCTTTGATCTTGTCAAGTCTATAGAACTTGCGTTCTTGGAATTCTTTCCTTGAATTTTTGTATATCCTTTATTTTCTGCCCTTTAGTTCTAGTTGTTCAATTCCTTATTTTTATTGCTTCCGCATTTACTTTTTAAATTCTTACTCTAGTTTGGATTCCCGACCTTGTCGTTATCAAGTGGTATCAGAGCGGTTCTATCAAGGTTTCGTTCTTGATAATTCTGGGGATTTCTTGAATACTAAGAGCAAAAAAAAACAAGTTAAAAAGAAAAACAAAAAAAAAACGAAAATCAATTTTAAAAAAAAAATTGCTTGCTCTCCAGGAACTTTCTTTTGTATTTAATTTGTTTTCAAAAACTATCAAAGGAAACAAGAAGAGGGGATCCCAGATTTCAAAGATAAGACAAAAATTTAATTTTTCTTACTCTTTCTAATCTAAATATATAATCATTTCCTTTTTATTCGTGTCTTGTTTCAACCGAGCCTAATAGTTCTAGGATTTGGTTCTTCTTTCATTTGTTCCCCAAAAATCTATATTTTACTACTAAGAACTTTTATATGAGTTGGGTTTAACCATAAATCTACAAAGTATTTTGTTCAAAGGTTATTTCGAGAGGAAAAAAGGCAAGAGAGGTGAGAGCATTATAGGGAAAAAGCCAAATTTGAGAGATACATATTTCCCTTAATCTATGTCAAGATGTCTCAAACAGGTAGTTACAGTGGAAGGAGGAAAGCTATGACTCAACAACTTGAAAAGTCGAACTTACAGTATACCGAATGGAAGGAAGACAATGGTAAAGTTATTTTTCAAACAAGAGCTAAAGTGATGTCTGCAATTTATGCCCTTAGAATTGACAAAGCATTTGGCTATAACTTAATTAGCACTTATATAGTTGAGAAATTTAACTTGCCTTGTGTTGAGCATATTGAACCCTACATGTTGAAAGGGGTAAAAGTAGATAAAAGAGTGTTCTTGCCATTCTCTATTGGAAGGTATGAGGATGTGATTTGGTGTGATGTCATTCCGATGAATAGTTTTCATATCTTGTTGGGATGGCCATGGTATGTCTATAGAAGTGCTTCATATAGTATAAAAAAAAATAGATACTCTTTTGAGATTAATGGGAAGAAACTCATTCTTGGGCCTTTGTCTCCTTCACAAATTTGTGAAGATGAAAAGATTGTTAAAGAGAATATGAAAAAATATGAGAGAAAAAAGAATGAGAGGAGTAAGGGAGTGCATGTTGACATTCCAAGAGAGGAAAAAGGAGAGGTTGTATTGAGTGCAAAGAGTGGGATGTCAAGTGAGGTAAAGAGTGATATTGAAAGAAAAGAAAATAGAGAAGGTAATGAGATGAACAAAGTTTGTGAGGTAGAGAGAGAAAAGCAAGAGGGATTGAGTGAAAGCAAAGAAAAACTCTTTAGTGAGAGAAAAGAGGCTAAGGGTGAGGAAAACGTTAGTCTTGTGATAAAAGCCAAAGAGAGTGTAAGCAAGAAAAAAGTTTCTTTACTTCCTAACCCATTAACTCTTTCTTGTTTTAGTTCTTGTGATTTTGTGCAACCACGTGTTGAAATACCTTTTGAAAGGGGTGGTGAGGCACAGGAGATGGTAGCAAAAGATCCAACTGGATTCCAACATGAATTTGGCGATATCTATTCTTGTTGGATGGTGGAAGATAAAAGCTTGGTTAAATTCTTTATTATTGAACCTTTTGACTATTTTCATTCTTATTTACAGTGTTATGACATGGAGTTTCCTAAAAGCATTGCTAAGTTGGAGCCATTGCATAAAGGAATACAAGGTGATGATGTTCCATTGGTAAATAAGTCCAAGTATGGTATGTATAATTGGTTTATTTGCATTCTTGGCCTTTCTAGAACACCTAAGGTATTTTTGGAGGTTATGAATCATACTCTTATTTCTTATATTGGTGACTTTATAATTTTTGTGGATGATGATATTTTGATGCACATCAAGTCATTAACTGTAAGATCTAAGTTAAAGTGCAAGAGTAATTTGCTTCCTTTTGAAATTGTTTATGACATAGATGATTATGTATTCCAACTTGGTGGAAAGAGGCATGAAATTTATGAGAAGAGGCTTGTGAATGAGTTAAATATTTCTTCTTCTCTTATTCAAGTGGCTAATGAGTTTTCATGTGATAAATTGCTAGAATGTGATTTTTCTTGTGTGATGGGGAGTCATTCTTCAAGTCATGTTCAATGTGAGCTTGTAAAAGTATTTGTTACTAGTAAAGATGATATGCATGATTGTTGTAACACTTGTGATCAAATACTCTTTCATGTAGAGGAATCCATGAGATTTTTAATTATAGATAGTTGGCTATATCATGAAAGTATCTTCTTTGATACATGTGGTAGAGATACTTATATTAAATAGATGTGTGGTCAATCTTTTATAATTTCTTTGTCATGTATACCTATGGACTACCTTACCGACAAGATCGAATTGCAAGTTCCATTGCATGGCGCATCTACGAGAGGTTTTTATTATATTGATCTTGGTAGGCATAAATTTTGTTGGGATGATGATATCCATATGCTTTATTTACACCTATTAGGATTAATTGGGTCACTATCTTATTTTATTCCTACTAGTTTTTCAGATTAGTGGATGCCATTTACAAGGGTGTGTTTTCTTTTACTTGTAAGGTCGAAATTCGAGGACGAATTTTCTTCAAGAAGAGGGGAATGATAGCATCCTAGGAAGCTCAACTCTATTCAAGGACAAGGATGAAGCTTTGGAATCTCAAAGATGGCCTTTAACAATATGTAAAGCTAAAGAGTTGCAAAATAAGGCCATTAGACTTCAAGTGCAAATAAAGAAGCTTTTAATTGTGGAGGACGAGCTCAAGACCAAAGGAGATAAATTATACAAGTTTTACAATTATTTGATGGCCCAAATTGAAGTCCAAGAGGAGGAAGATTGAGTCCCGAACTCGGCCCTTGAAATCTAGCAAAAGGGCACCCAGAAGAGCCCAAAATGAGCTTAAAAGAGGTCCAAATAGGGGTGTTTGAAATGGAGCCCAATTGGAGTCTAAACCAATGGCCCAAACTAGTAGTTTTAAGGCCCAAATCTGCCCCAAAGGGATTTGGCCGCCCCTACCTAATTTTGTGACTTTTCTTATATCTTAGCAACCACCCTACCTAATTTTGATGACTTTGTTACCCCTTAGCAGCCCCCTACCTAATTGTAATGACTTTTTATGCCTTATTACTCCTATAAATAAGGAGTTCTTCTCATTCATTGGGACTTCATTATTGATTAGGTATATCGTACTTTGAGAGCTCTTTTGTACCTTTGTTACTTGTGCTTTGAGATTTATCTTTCAACCTTTACTAGTTCATAGTTCAAGGTAGTAAGATTACTTCTCTATTGTGATATCTTTGATTTCTTTGTGGTATTCTTAGAAGGCGATTAATACTAGTTATTAATTGTTGTCTCAAGTTACTCATAAAGCGGTCAAGATCCGAATCTATTGTTTTGATTTGCTTTTAAGTAAAGGCGTTTGATTTCTTTAATAAATCAAGACGTTGTTGCTTTGATCTTGTCAAGGCTATAGAACTTGCGTTCTTGGAAGTTCTTGGAATTCTTTCCTTGAATTTTCTCATATCCTTTATTTTCTGCCCTTTAGTTCTAGTTGTTCAATTCCTTATTGTTATTGCTTCCGCATTTACTTTTCAAATTTTTACTCTAGTTTGGATTCCTGACCTTGTCGTTATCATTATAGGCCCGCTCAGATGGCTCATCCGGTTCATCGTTGTGCAGCAGTTAGCCATGGTTCATATAGTGCTCGTCCGGTTTAGTCATCTCTCAGTGCCCTCCCAGCTCAGAGTTCATCTCGTGCTCCATCGGTGCCGGGTTCTTCTAGCAGTAATTTTGGTTTTCAGGGTCCGATTCAATCCCTACCACCATTGATTGATCGGGGTTGCTACGAGTGTGGGGAGCTTGGTCATGTGAGGAGGTTTTTGTAAGGCCCCATAAAAGTTTGCCAAGGAATTTAAGGTTTCGTGGTGCCGAGGTAGGCTAATGGGTTTGAGGATTGTAGAAAACGAGCCACGGTACGAACTTATTGGGTTGAAGAATGCACTGAAGTGTTGATGGGATTTTTTGGCTGAAGATGGAAATTATGCGGTCAATTTTGCGACCGCAGAACTGTTCCGCGGACCGCATAAGCATTGCAGAGTGGAATAGAAAAAAGGGAAATTTTGAAAAACAATTCTGCTGACCGCATAATGGTTCTGCTGGTCGCATAATAATTCCGCTGCCAACATATCCATTATGCTGCCCACATAACGATTATGCTGCCCACATAACAGATTCTGCTGCCCACATAACGATTTTGCTACCATATAATTGCACCACATAATTGATTTCGGGGGTCATTTTTGGAATTTTTCTTATCCGACCCTATTTTGATATAAGGCCTTGGGGGGTCATTTTGAAGGCAAAAATCTGATAGTTTTAGAGAGAAGTGAGAGTGTTCTAGAGAGAGAAGAGGGAATCCTAAGCTAATTGTTCATCAATCATTGCTCAAGACTTGGAGAATTCACAAGAAAAACTCACAAGGTCTTCATCTAAGAGGTAAGGTTCTAACCCTAGTCTTCAATTTCGAGTTTGGGCAAAAGATGGGAGATTGGGAGTGTGATTCTTAGGTATGAGAGTTGTTATATATGCATGCATGTAAATATAAGCATGGTGGGAAGGTAATTGAGCTAATATGAGTAAACTCTTGGTATTGAATGGGTTATGGAGTAAAGGAAATCTTTTATAAGAACCTTGTGGTCAAATTTGCACACCTAGTGTTTGATAAAATGCCCAAATGAGCTGAAACCATGAATATCTTTCTAATTTGTGTTCAATTCTATTATGTCTCAAAATATATTGGGATTGCTAGGATTTTCGAAACATTGTAGTAACTTAAGGATAGCTCAAGCAAGGTATGTTGGCTAAACTGCTCTCTTAGAATTAAATTCCATGATGTTCCTGTAAGTTTCAAGTATGGTCGGCTCAAGTTCCTTATTCCCATATTCCGAGTTGTTTCGAATAAATTCAATTGTCCTGAGTAAGCAGAGTGTCGAGAATTATGTATTCAAAATGTGTTCTGAATGTTCCTAGCACATTATGTTATCCTTTGGGAATGTGCTCAAGAATGATATGTGTATTAAAAGTTATGGCTTTGAGTCGTGTTTGAAATGAAAGTCCATTATGCTTAACTTGGAAAGAATACTCCATACGTCTAAAACTCCTATTGCTCATATGTGTACTTAAGGCCTTGATTTCGAATGCTCATATTGTTGATAATCTATAAAGATGCTTGAAAGTGAAAGAATTGAGTTGGAGATATAAAGTGTGGCCACTGTGCCAAGAATGAAAATTATACTTGTGGCCAATGGTGCCAATGAAATGAATTGATGTGAGAAAGGTTGAGAAATGAGCCTTGATTCAACTGTTCCAAATTGACTTCGAAAATACATTTGCCTAAAAGCTTATGTACTCAAGTCGTGCCCAAATGTGGTTGTTTCAACTAATGCTATGCTTTGTAAGTATTTCCAACGTGTTTTGAGCTCTTATATATTCATGATGTATTGCCCTTTTGGGAAAAAGTATTTCAAGAATAAATGATATGTTACTCGTTTATGACTTTAACTTGTGCTTCGATTGCCAATCATTTTATTCCATTTCTTGGAAAGAAATCCATTGTGTTTAAAGTCTTCATTACTAATGAACCTAAAGTTGTGATTTTCGGAATATTCTATTTGTTGATATTTATGATGATGGTCCATGAAAGGAAAGAAATAAAAGTGTGGAATATGAAATACGACCATTGTACCATGAATGAAGAATCATATGTATGGCCAAGAGAGCCAATGAAATAATGATATTGTAAGTGGTTGAAAGTGCCAATGAGGCTATAAATGGTGTGAAAGGTTGTGAGGTAAATGCAATTGTATTTCTGTTTCCCTTGTATGAAAATCAAATTTTGTTTTTTGGAGTATCGTTAGTCACCGAGGAAGGGTAGGTTGACATAACCTAACCCGGAATACACCTCCACTCGCATACATTGGGGTGAGGTGGCAGGGCTGATTTGTGTAGAGATTGTGATTATGAATACACCTCCACCCGCATACATTGGGATGAGGTGGCAGGGCCACTTTGTGTATAGATGGTGATTGTCAATACACCTCCACCCGCATACATTGGGGTGAGGCGGCAGGGCCGCTTTGTGTAGATATTGTATTTGTGATTACACCTCCATCCGCACACATTGGGGTGAGGCGGCAGTGCTGCTTTGTGTAGAGATTGTGTTTGTGATTACACCTCCACCCACACACATTGGGGTGAGGCGGCAGGGCCGCTTTGTGTAGAGATCGTGTTTGTGATTACACCTCCACCCGCACACATTGTGGTGAGGCGGCGGGGCCGCTTTATGTAGATTGGATGTCTTTAGATGAGACGGCCTAGCTGATCAGGCCGTGATCTGATTCCGTGCTAAATTTATGGTGGTGTATCGGTGCTAAGGATCTCCCAACCAAAAACAATATTATCTTCATATTTTGATTATCATCTTCACATTATTATCTTCGTATTTTGATAATTATTATGTTTTAACTTGGCATTTGGATATCATTGATCGTTGCTTGTTGTTTCCATGGATGTCCCTCTCTTATATTGTCATTCTATTTCGAAAAAGGACATTTTGTTTTACATACTAGTACTATTCCACATGTACTAACGTCACTTTTGCTGGGGGCGCTGCTTCTTCAATGGATGCAGGTGGTTCATCAGCGGGCAGCTTTGGTCCTCGTTAGAAGTCACTCTCTATTCAGCAGGTTTCGGTGAGCCCTACTCTATTCTGGGCCTTGTGTTATTTGATGTTGTATTTTGAGGTTTGAGGTATATTCGGGGCCTTGTCACCGGCACTTCCATTCTTCTTCTGTTATAGTTAGAGGCTCCGTAGACAGGTTGTGGGTGGTGTTTGATATTGGGTAATGAACTAGAAGTGTTGGTATGTGGCAAACATATTTTTCATCATACCTATAAACTTGTAATATTTTGGAAGTCATAAATGAATCTCTTTTGAATAATGGGAAAAGAATGGGAAACACTTGACTTTTCTCATGTCTATCTCTTTTACTGATTCTTATATTGTTAATGGGCAAAGTTGGGTAGAAGGTATCTAGTAGGCTTGCTTAACCGAGGTATCTCAGTTTAGCGCCGGTCACGCTCCCGAGGTCGAGGCGTCACAAACTTTGTATCAGAGTCCAAGGTTTTAAAGTGTCCTAGTATGTCTCGGAGCTGTGTCTAGTAGAGTCCTTCTTATAGGTGTGTTGTCGACCATACCTATAATTAGGAGGCTACTTGGACATTTAGGAATGTCTCCCTTCTTTGATACTCCAGGTCGTGCGATAGATCTCAAGATAGGAAGCTAATTTCCTCGGCATGTCTCATTTTCCAGATAAGTAAACCACGAGTTCGAGGCAGCGAGGAGGGATTGAATGAACTAGTTACTAAGGGAAGTGTTATTGTCCCTATTAATGTTACCGTGCTACCAGATCATGTGGTGAGAGCACGTAAGAAACGAAAGAGGGTTGTTTGTACCAATAAGCCGGAATGTTTGATTTGTAAGACGCGCCACTTGGGGACGTGTTGGATGACTATTGAGAGAAAAAGGGGGCACAAGAAGAACAAATGCCCTAGGTTGGGTACACCCATCACGCTTTGCCCGATATGAGGCAAGGAACATTTGGCGCCATGTTGTAAGTATGCTCAGGAGAGTGTTAGGGGTGGCAGGCTTGGGAAATTCCATGTTACCTCCGCCATGGAGGCTTGGAGGAAGGATAAGGGGGATGATTATGATGTATTCAAAAAGGGTAAATATCAGGTCAGTGGGGCAAGGCAGTTTAATGGACCTCATGTCACGACCCAAACCGCCGGGCCGCAACGGGCACCCGTTGCCTTACACAACCGAGTACCAATATAACATATCTTTCTTATCATATCATCATATGTAAGTGGGCCAGAAGGGCCGTCATGAGATAACGAGAATAAAACATAAGGGAATACTATACATAGGATGACCCAACATGATATAGAAACTTATACATGTGACATACGGGCATATAAGGCCGACATGATCATTTGTATACTCAAAACATGGGCCGATAAGGCCATACAAGTATCCATATACATGACATCTGTCTACAAGCCTCTAAGAGTACATAAATGTCATAAAGGTCGGGACAGGGCCCCGCCATACCAATCAATACATGTCCAAAGCATACTGACCAAATAGGCAACTCCGGAGCAAGTGGAGTGTACAAACACCTTCTGCTGAGCTGATAGCCTACTAAGAGAACACTCAACCTGTTTATCGGGACCTGCGGGTATGAAACGCAGTGTCCCCAGGCAAAAGGGACGTCAGTGCAAATAATGTACCGAGTATGTAAGGCATGCAAGTAGTATATAAAAGACATGAAAGAAATATGGAGTAAAGAACTCAACCTGTAATTCTGAATCGCTCTGTGAATCATGAAAAATTTATAATGTCATGCATGTGCGTATAAATGTCGTACCATGCATAGGTATATGCGTACATAACATCATCAAGCCTCTTAGGGCATCCCATTATATCATCGCAACCATTATGGGTGAAATCATCAACGTATACGAGCTGATCAGATGGTGGTGCGTATATAACGCAATAACCTTTTCCCATAACCCATATACATATAATATACGCGTATATGATGCCGTATATTCATGGGTCAGTGTACATGTATAAATGAATGCAACGCATGAGAAATAAGTCAATAAGATCTCTCGGAATGTTATAAAATCATTATGCCTTCGATTAATATAATGAAATAAATTTTATCAACTTACATAATTTCTAAGACCCATGAACAGACGATAGAATAATAGGACACATGGGGAATCAAGAACATAGGAACCCCTAGTACTTTTAAGAATAGAATTATTTATGAAAGTTGTGTGCTTGCCCGTTTCGTTGTATCATATGGATCATGCCAAAACAAAAGAAGTGATAGCCTTAACATACCTCAAGTCGTCAATGCAACTCAACAACAAGATTACGACAACTAGCGCGCCAACCCTATAACAAAGAAATACATGTACAACTTAGATGGCGCTAGTATATCACGTATCTCAAATGATAACTCGATTCTAAAATAAAACGGGTAGTATTTCCCTTGATTTTACTTCTCCCTCAAGCCTACTATAGGTGAGATACAAACAAAATACAATCAGAAACTCAAAAACAACCCAACTACAATTCGGGACCTTCAATACAACATAAACCGCAAATATACCATAACACACCCAATCAACATATTATAAATTAGCCTTAAATTGTAACGACGAGCGAGCAACCTACTACCCTACCACATGTGGCATTTCTCCACGCCATTCATCCTTCCAAACTCCATAAATCAGCAGCACAATAGGTGTTACACCCCATGTTTTCGTACGTAGAAGTACGCCATAAGTAAATTGATATAAGCTAGGAAATGAGATGTTACATTCCGTATTTTTGTATGTTAAAGTTTTATCATAAGGTAATCGACGTAAGTTCGGGAATGAGATTATAAGTATTATTCTATTTCAAATAAGTGATGAGTAAATTCGTGAAGGTGAAACGGTAAGCAAATCGAAGAAAATGAATTTCGTCGAAATTTGACATTTTGGGATAAAATACGGCCCGAGCTAAAATACCCGGTATTTATGGACTAGTACCATACAAGGTACCACATGGCTATGATAGTAAGGTGTATAAGGTATGTGAAAAGTGAGTAGTATTTTAAGTAAGTAGAAATAATTCTAAATTATATGGGTAATTGGTTGATTAGTAATTTTAGTGGAAGATTAACTAATTAATTAGTTTAGTAGGATAAGGATAATTGGTCTTTCACGTAGCAGCCCCTTTGTTTTATTTAGTGACTCTTATGTTATAATGGAAAGGTGGCATAATTGAGTATGATTATAAGGCTTAGTCATTAGTATGTCGGCCCCACCCCATTTAAGGCATAAAACCTCACTAAGTCAAAGAGAGGTCTTATAGCAAAGTGTTAGACAACGTTCAGCAAAGCTTCAACCAAATTTCATATCATCTTAGCAACGTGAGTGCTTCAATATTTACTTTAAAACGTGAGATTGGCATGATCTATATGACACGAATGAAATTTTGCGATTCTAAAGGTGTACGGTGTAATCTTTTTTAAGAATATTATACGGATTTATTCCTACTCCAGGTATGTTAAGGCTATCCCTTCTTTCCTTTTGGCATGATCTATATGACACGAACGAAATGAGCAAATGCACAATTTCAATAAATGACCCTATACATAGAACTATTAGGGGTGTCTATATTCTTGATTCTCCATGTGAATTATTATTATATCTTCTGTTCATGGGTCTCAGAAAAATACATATTTGATAAAATTTATCCGACAGGCATATGACATTTATGACATTTCGAGAAAATCTTATTAACGTATTTCTTAAGGCATATTATTTTTATGACATTCTGAGAAAATATTATTAACGTATTTCTTATGCATTTCATGTATTTATATATATATATTAACCCATGACCAGATGACGTTATATACGCGTATATATGTATATATAGTATATGGAATATGGAAAAAGATTATGGCGTTATACACGCATCACCACCTGATCAGCTGGTATACGTTGATGATTTTCCCACAGTGGCCGAAATGATATGATGGGATGCCCTCAGAGGCTTGATGATGCTATGAAAGCATATACCTATGCATGGTATGACATTTATACGCATATGCATGACATTATAAAAATGAAATGACTCAAAGAGCCATGCACACGTACATGTCGAGTCTTCTACTCCATGTTTCTCTCATGTCTATTATTTACTAATTTTTATTCCTTACATACTCGGTGCATTATTTGTATTGACGTCCCTTTTGCCTGGGGACACTGCGTTTTATGCCTGCAGGTCTCGATAGACAGGTCGAGAGTCCTCCAATTAGGCGATCAGCTCAGCAGAAGATATTGGTGCACTCCATTTGCTTCGGTGTTGCTTGTTTGGTCGGTATGATTTAGATGTGTATGGTTTGGTATGGCGGGGCTCTGTACCGACCTTTATGACTATTATGTACTCTTAGAGGCTTGTAGACATATTTTGTGTACTTGAAAGATTGTACGGCCTTGTCGGCCTATGTTTTGAATTTATAAATGATGATATTGGCCTATTAGGCCCGTATGTCACGTGTATATGATGATGTAATAAGAAAGATACGTTACGTTGGTATTCGGTTGAGTAAGGTACCGGGTGCCCGTCGCGGCGCATCGGTTTGGATCGTGACAAAAGTGGTATCAGAGCAGTTCCGTCCTAGGGAGTCTACAAGCTGTGTCTAGTAGTATCTTGTTTATGGGTGTGTCGTGCACCACACTTATAAGCAGGAGGCTACAGGCCATTTAGGACTGTCACTCTTTCTTCCTACTCTAGATCGTGTGGTAGAGCTCAGTTGTAAGAACTCAATTTCCTAAACTCTATCTTACTTATAGTACGACGATACCTACATCTAGAAAGACTGTTGGTAAGAAATATAGCTGTGGAAGAGTTGAGTCAGAGGAACTCAATTTTTGCATCATGCTTATGATGGATAAATATGAGGTATTCAACAAATCATGTGTATACTAAGATGTGTAAGCTTCTTGATAAGGATCCTTAAGGCAAGAATGCCAATCCACTCTTACGGTAAAAAGGAATAAGGAGGAAGACACAAGTTTCAGCAAATAAAAGAAGCAAGGTGAAGAAGGGTACAAGGCACCCAGTTAATGAAGATTATCAGTATTACAGTTCCGATAGAAAAATATAAGCATTGTGAGTTACCCTCAACAGTAACAGAGGTATGTATAATTGGCCACACCCATCTTAGTTATACCCTATTAGGTGCTAACAGGTGTCGATTAAGAAAAGGACGGGATATCAGAATCCGGCTGGGGTTAGAGTAACCCAAAATGGTGAATTGATTGTTTGCGTTAGTTGACATTTCTGAAGGATATTGAAAATGTGCTACAGGTCTCCTTATGAGACACCCAAATGGCGCACTCTAAAATAGTACTGCTAGATATGAGTTCTACAAAGATAGGCACTAGAAGCCTGTAAAGGATAAATATTATCTTAGTATGGCTCCCGTCCCTAGTAGAAAGATAATGCTAGGCATCCCGAAGAGCCAGTGGATGGAGAAAAGGGAAGCTAAAAGCAAAAGAATATCTTGTTTAAGTTTTCAGAATAAAGTGATAGACAGAAATGTTAGCAGGAAATAAGAAGAGAGCTAATAAAGCATTAAGAGTAAGATATGATACATGGATGACAACGATAGAGCAAAAGATGACAGTATTATAGAATCTACAGTCAAGTGAAGGAAGAGATGAGAGGTGACAGGCCTTAAGACAACAAAAGAGTATAGGCCATAAAGTCATATCTTCACTTCGAGATATAAGTTTGTGACTCCAACGAAACTACCGGAAGGAAAAGTTAGACCCCCGAATAATAGGAATCAGTATGGGCTGGTGAACAAGATAAACCAAATATGAATTATGAACTGAGTGATTGGATAATAGTCGGCATCATGAGAGTTTCAGATTTCGTTCCGGCGATAATAGAATGGACAACAGAAGAAGATTCATGAGAAATTTAGAGAATGGTCGCTCATGAAAATGCTTCCCTAAAGCAAGCAATTTGAGCAAAGTTAAGCTTAAGGAACTGTATGTGCCAGCTATACTAGGTGCCTTCCTCGTGAGTAAGGAATTTTGTTATCCTTGGTACAGAAGGATTACCGCAAGGCGAGTAAGGGTCATCGATGATGTGAAAGGATGCCAAAGATGAAAAGGTAAAACATCTATAGGTAGATCGTCATAGCTCCAACTCTTAGTACTCCCCTAAAGAGGGAATATGGAGTGATATGGCATTAAGTCAGAATTAAGTGGTTCTAGTAATTATGGTATGGTAAAGGAAGAATGCGACAGAAATGAAAAAGGGATGAGATTGCACTTATTCAAAGCCTACAGATATGCTACGATACCAGAGCATTATTCAAACACGACGTCAAGGAGAGGAAGTAAGGGTTCCTGCCCGAGATGTCATTGATTAATAAGGAGCCAGTGCAAGAGGTAAGTTAAGACAAAGGAAATAACCCAAGAAAGATTACGCGGAATATTGATATGAGGATGGGCCAACGAGTAGTTAGTAGTTGATTTAGGAAGTGCCTAGTTTTGTCTAGATAAGAGGATACAGACAAATCAATAGATCGTGCAAAATAAACAAAGTGAACCCTAACATGGGGAATTCAGTATCGCAAATATGACATTGTGACCCTTGAGAAATATTCAGTTAGGAGTTGGGGTAGTTAAAGGTATCATATGAATGTTATGGAAATAAAAGAGAGTGCCACTGGGAAGACAGTCAAAATATTAGTTCAGAAGCAACACTACAAGCACAAGGGCGTGGAGGTAAGAACTACGAATAATTATAGGTAAGTACGAACATCAAGAATTCCATCGGTTATGCGATGTAATAGTCTCGTAGCTTTACAAGATTCAGAAGGTCTTCCCTAAGTACTATAATGAAAGACTAGCTGAGGAAATAAAGAAGAAGGCTTCAACCAAAGAACAGTGCCATAAAGAGGAAATAGTTTTGTAACAACAGTCCCACTACAAAATTGTATGCACTACAAAAGAAAGTGACACCTATAATGGTTAATGAGCAGGGAGTAAAACCAAAAGTAATATTCGAGACCATATGAGTTGCACAAAAATTTTTGGCATGTGTGAGAACTCAGATAAGCTAAGTATGCACGCAACAAAGGGGGAAAAGACCAGGAAAAGCAATTTCTTATGTTTGAAGAAAGCTGAAATGAATGATCAGCCGTAGAAGACTCCGGTATAAGTTAAAAGAAGGAATTGGGTCCAAGTCATAGATAAAGGATGGAATCATTAGAATATTGTATCATGGTTTTCCATAGCATCCATGAAAAGCTAAAGTAATAAATAAATACCATGAGCCACAGATCGGAAGATAGCTTAAGCCTACATAAAGGCTAATCAGAAGGAAGAGGAAACTAAAGAGTTACATCAACTAAGTAAATTAGGAGTCTGCTTATTTAACCCAGAAAGTTATAGACATCATGAATGAGAACATTGTAGAATCATTCTTAATATCAGAGGTACAAGAGAGAGAGTGCAGTATCCATATTCTATAACTGCTCTACGATAAAGCCAGTTAGAAATGTCCCAACCTTATAAGAAGTTAGTATGAAGTTCTCACGACATTGTGTAAAGAGGTGCATGTATTATAATAGAAGTTCAAGACATGAATGTGAATTATACCTATGTGGAGGGTAGGTCATGAAAGAGATAGAAGACGTAATGTGAGGCTTTAAGGTAAGTAAGGTAAAGGTTAACAACGTACGAGATACTCAAAAGCAGAAGGTTGAGAATAGTACATACTTCGAATAGAAGGCTAGAAGCGCAGGGATTCAATACCAAGGAATGATAGCGGCGGCATCAGTGGCTTATCTTCCAGCCTATGGTTTCTAGGTACCGAGAGATCTAGCCAAGAGAGTAAAGAAGAGCTAGAGATGATGTGATGTCTCGCTTCATGTTCTAAAATAACATAATAGAATCTATGGTGCAAACAAGTTGAAGGAAGGCTGTGAATAGTATAAATAGATACGTAGAGGTCGCAAGGCTGTGAATAGTATAAATAGATACGTAGAGGTCGCAAGCTAAAGTATAGTAAAGCGACGAGGTTTTATGACAAGAGTAAGGATGAGAAAGGGCGAGTAAGAAGGTAATGAGAATGGATAAGTCCTCGAGATCAAGCCCATGAAAACAAGAGAGCTAATGGTTTCTCTAAGTTATATAAAGTTCAGCATAACCTGAATGAACTCAAAGGAGTCTAAGACTAATAATATCTAGAAAAAAATAGAATGCTGCCCTGGTAGTAGAATAAGGGTGTAATTATGATAGATAAAGGATGACGTTCGGGCCTTCTATTCAGTAATGATTTGAAGAGGATTTCATGAATAATACGGGAATAAAATACCCAGGTAAGGTGAATCACATTGGGATGCTATGAAATAAGGTTATGGAAGTACAATATCGCCCCTAAGTGGATCAGGAAAATCACTTCAAATATTCCTCGATACAGCATAAGCCCTAATGGCAATGTATTACGTACGAAGTTTGAAGTTATCAATGGAAGATTGTAGATCAACATTGAGATAAATCGACAATGGATAGATAAAAGATACGAGATGATATTAGACCATATTCTTAAGACGAACAGTAATGAAGAAGCGTTAAAAGACTTGGCTTTATGCATATGGGATAAGTAACGAAAGTAACCTGAAGTTCTATAGCAGACCTCAGTAACGATAAAGCAAAGTAAGAATTATGGTATAGTATGGCCTACTTAGATATAGTAAAGCTAATGACGCCCAGACGGATAATTTGACATAATTTTGTATATGTTCACTAAGTGAGGCCTAGATATTCTCTAAGAGCTGGAGGATCGGTACGGAGATGTCTGTACTTATCTTTCAGAGGCTATGGAGTTAGGAACAGTTTCACTTATATTCTTCTCTGTCGTGCAATTTTTATTCTATCATTGCTGATTGAGGAAAGGGGAGAAAAGCGTCGCATAGGCGCACATACAAAGTTAGAGTCGTACAGGTTGCATGATAGAAGGTAGCAACAGTTACGAGATTAGAAGGATTCTGACTACAAGTCGTGGTGAGAGGAAGAGGCCTAAAGGGGGGAATACCCTGGACATTGGATTTATTCACAGAACAATTACATAGATGGCAAGGAGAGTATTAAAGTATTCATAAGAGCTATCCGGTCATAAGAACGATAAGTGTATCAATCAACATTCGAGGACGAATGTTCCAAAGCAGGGGAATAATGTTACACTCCATATTTTCGTACGTGGAAGTACGCCATAAGTAAATTAATATAAGCTCGGAAATGAGATGTTACATTCCGTATTTTCGTATGTTAAAGTTTTGTCGTAAGGTAATCGACGTAAGTTCGGGAATGAGATTATTGTGAGATTATAAGTATTATGCTATTTCAAACAAGTGATGAATAAATTCGTGAAGGTGAGAGGGTAAGCAAATCGAAGAAAATGAATTTCGTCGAAATGTGATATTTTGGGATAAAATACGGCCCGAGCTAACATACCTGGTATTTATGGACTAGTACCATACAAGCTACTACATGGCCATGATAGTAAGGTATATAAGGTATGTGAAAAGTGAGTAGTATTTTAAGTAAGTGGAAATAATTCTTAATTATATGGGTAATTGGTTGATTATTAGTTAATGGGAGAATTAACTAGTTAATTAAAATTAGTGGGTAATTAATTAATAAAATAATCTTAGGATAAGACTTAACCCCCCCCTGCCCCAACGTGGCAAGCCCTCTTAAAATCTCTAATGACTATTCATGAAGATGGAAAGGTGTCATACCTTAAGTGACACTAAGCTTGCTATGTGGGGCCACCTAGAGTTAAGAATAACATCTCAAAAAAATCAAAATCATTCCCTACAATCTTAAGAAAGAACTTAGCAACCCTTCTTACAACAAAGATCAAAATCATTCCCTATAATCTTAAGAAAGAATTCAGCAAACCTTCTTACAACACTTCATAACAAGAACGCTAGCACTTCCTACAATTTAAGTTCCTACATGAAACCAAACAATTCCAGTTACAATTCAAGACACAAACAGATGCTAAACTCCATCCAAAACAAAGTTTCCAACCGAATTCTTGCTACCAAATTCTCCTACAAGGTTTCAACGAAATTCTTGCAACCAAACAATTCCAACGAGAATTGTTAAAACCGTAACAACGTAAAATTTTACGGTTCTAAAGGAGTACGGTGTAATTTTTTCAAAGAATATTATAGGGATTTTTCAATACTCCAGGTATGTTAAGGCTATCCCTTCTTTTCTTTTGGCATGATCTATATGACACGAATGAAATGAGCAAATGCACAATTTCCAAAATGACTCTATTCATAGAAATATTAGGGGTGTCTATATTCTATATTCCCCATGTGAATTATTATTATATCTTCTGTTCATGGGTCTCAGAAAAATACGTATTTGATAAAATTTATCCAACAGGCATATTATTTTTATGACAGTCCGAGAAAATCTTATTAACGTATTTCTTAAGGCATGTTATTTTTATGATATTCCGAGAAAATATTATTAATGTATTTCTTATGCATTTCATGCATTTATACATATACATTAACCCATGACCAGATGGCGTTATATATGTGTGTATATATATATATATATATATATATATATATATATATATATATATATATATATATATATATATATATTATGTATATGAAATATGGGAAAAGGTTATGGTGTTATATAGGCACCACCACCTGATCAGCTGGTATACGTTTATGATTTGCCCACAGTGGCCGAAATGATATGATGTGATGCCGTCAGAGGCTTCATGATGCTATGAACACATATACCTATGCATGGTATGACATTTATACACATATGCATGAAATTATAAAAATGAAATGACTCACAAAGCTATGCACACGCACATGTCGAGTCTTTTACTCTATGTTTCTCTCATGTCTATTAATTACTGATTTTCATTCCTTACATACTCGGTACATTATTTGTACTGATGTCTCTTTGCCTGGGGACGCTGTGTTTCATGCCCGCAGGTCTCAAAAGATAGGTCGAGAGTCCTCCAAGTAGGCGATCAGCACAACAGAAGATATTGGTGCACTCCATTTGCTCCGGAGTTGCTTGTTTGGTCGGTATGATTTAGATGTGTATGGTTTGGTATGGCGGGGCTCTGTCCTGACCTTTATGACAATTATGTACTCTTAGAGGCTTGTAGACATATGTCGTGTACGTGAAAGATTGTACGGCCTTGTCGGCCTATGTTTTGAGTTTATAAATGATGATGTTGGCCTATTAGGCCCGTATGTCACGTGTATATGATGATGTAATAAGAAAGATATGTTACATTGGTACTCGGTTGAGTAAGGTACCGGGTTTCCATTGCGGCCCATCGGTTAGGGTCATGACAATAGGCCAACACGAATGGACATCAAAACAGTCCACTAAAAGTGAAATAAATAAAACTCACGGCTTCCGATCACCGTCCCGTGAGTTCTAACTATTAGGAAATACATTTATCAACCTTCCTTGATATATAAATGCTTAAATACAGAATGTAGACGTTTTAGTAACTATGAAGTACCTTCCAAAACTCAAACTACAAAGAAAAAGAGAGGCGATATAGCGATACTTACGTCGTAGGGATCGTTCTAATGTTATCGCTTCTTGATTTTGTACCTGGGATGTTAATCTTCTTTGAAACCCTAGAAGAGAGCTTAAGGATATGTTTATGGGTGTTCTATGATCGTGTGCTATGGAAAAATGAAGATAAAGACGACCTAAGACCTTAATATATCAACTTTTGAGAAGTCAAGGAGGTGCTAGCTTGGCACCCTATCATTGGCCCTTCTTCCGACGCTTATATCTTATTATCTGGATATCGTATAAAATTAACGGTTAAGAGAAATGGAAACTACATTCCAAGACCTTAAATTAGGTATATAATATGTCCCAAAAAGACGTCATATAAGACATGAAATGTATTGCTCAATAAGCTTCAGTGACACACATACTTGTCACCTATACAGTCTGTGCAGTCTCGTAAAACTGAAAATATCTCTCTAATCTAATGTCGTATCAATAAACGGTTTAATGCGTTAGAAAATAGACTCGTAGATCTTCAATTTAATATGTGTATCATCCGTAATTCCATGTATATTTTGAGAAAAGCTCCGCTACATTTGACCTAAATTTCAGAACATTTATGAATGTAACTTGTGATGACCTTTGTCAACTTTTGTTCCACAACTCGCTTGACTTAAAAATGTAACACACAACTATCATAAGCCTAAAATAACTCATAACATAACCTCCTTATCATGTTAATCACCCTATTCTTATCCCAAGATTACATGTTAAAATATTCCCAACTTGTCGACTTTCGACAAAACATATTTTCTTCAGTTTGCTTAGCTTCTAAGTCTTTCAACCCTCTTCGTACTTGTTATCTATAATCTTAAAGATTTGTAACCTCCAAGGTAACATGATTAAATTACCATATGTACTTTCAAAAATGATCTTATTTCTGAGCTTACATCAATTGTCTTACAACGTACTCTTACGTACGAAAATATGGGGTGTAACACCTCATCCCCGTTGTGTGAAATGTAGGAGATGTCATTTGGGGGTATGTCACTAAGGTAATAATGTATGTTATGGATGTGGAGTCGAGGGGCATCAGTTAAGGTACTACTCTGACAACCTAAAAGGACCAATTAAGTCACTCCTTATTACATCATTATGAACACCGCATAATTTTCCTTGTTGTATATGTACATCCATATTTAATAGCCTCCATAAACATGGTCTTAACAAGATGTTGAATCACAAAATATTGCATGTACTTACTTTCTGAACGAGACACATTATTCGTGAAGCCTCTTTATCACAAGTTCTCTTATTTACAACCTCTTATGGGATTAAGCTCTATAATTATGTCCTTGAATTGAGTTATAACTCTAGGCTAATATTTCTCACTTGCTTCCCTAAATTCTTAACAAGGGACTATACCTGATGAATTTCTTATAGAACCTTTTTATTCAAGTGGATAACATCTGCTCACTGGTGCTTATGCATGCACAGTCATAAAGACTACCTACGTGGTATCATATCTAAGGTAAGGCATCCTAGTGCTGAGATCCTTCTTGAACCACTCTTTCTCTCTTCGGTGTATGTGGCTCCTATGGTTTGAACAGTCACTCTACTCCTTTGTAAATATTATCATGAAACCTTTTCACTGTCTAGTAATAGGAGAGCATATCTGAGCACCTATCGTATGTGTACATGTCAATTGAAAGGTGTCACTTGTCCGCATAAATTGGAATCCTCACAAACTCATTGTAGGAATATCTATTGTTTGCCCATTTCAGTATGACTTTCATGTTCACCTAGATCATGCCTCAGTGAGTAACTCACTTTGTTCTTGGTATTATAGTTGCCCATGAAGTGGCCCGGTATTACAGCGTGAGAGTTATTATGGTAGAAACATATCTCGCTCATGGCAAAGTGTTCATTCTCTCTAACCAAAACATGGTTTCATCCCAATGTTAATATGTCCTAGCTACATATCACGACCCCAAATTCGCTAGTCGTGATGACACCTAACCCAACCCGCTAGGTAAGCCAATTAGTAACTATCCAATTCCAATGATATTAACAAGACAAATAAACGATAGTAATTTACTGAATTGTTATATATTTTCCAAGGACTAGTACAAATCATGAGCTTCTATGAATAGAATTTACAAAGCTGAAATGAAATAAATACATCGTCTGTTTGAAAAGTACATAAACAGAGTTTTATAAATTTAAAGCTACCACGAACAAGGGGTAGCTACAACCGGGACACAGGTGCATCTTCAATCCAGCTCCCATCGAACACAGCAACATCAGCAACCAACATTTGCGCACGCAAGGCGCAGAAGTGCAGAATGAGTACAACCGACCCTATGTACTCAATAAGTAACAAATCTAACCTTAGGTTGAAAGTAGTGATGAGCTAACACAAGATCGGGTACAATGCCAATATTCCACAACAGTTCATAATAGCATAATACGGGTAATAAGAGATGTATCTTAGAAGTAAAATGCTCAGCTCGTTCACAGTTCCAGAAAATAGTCATGCTTTTCAAGTATCTTAGTGAAAACCAAAATCTTTTACCAAAAATTCCAAAAAATACGAGTAAGTTTGAAAACTGTAATTTTTCCAAATATCCTTTCACAATAAATAAGATGTTTCATTTTCTTTCCAGATAACAAGTGTGAAATACCTCTCTATGCACATATTTCAATGTGTGTAAAAAGTCATGAATGACGTGATACCGTACAACATGAGAAAATAATGCATCTCTATGCCTGTATGTCATGTGTGCATGCCAGTGCCATGTATCTCAGAGATGAATCATTTACACACACACTTAGAGTACTCAATCTCACTCTCGCATCCTCTCACACTATGCTCAATGCTTAGCACACTCAATCACTCAGCGCTGTACAATACCCGCTGCGGCGTGCAGCCCGATCCACATATATATAGTCGACTGCGCTCACTGGGGTGTGCAGATTTCAGAGGGGCTCCTTCAGCCCAAGCACTATATGGATGCGGCGTGCAGCCCGATCCCATAATATATAAATAGCCATAAGGCTCGTTGCGGCGTGCAACCCGATCCATATATATATATATATATACGCCCTAAAGCTCGTTGCGGCCTTCAACCCAATCCATATAAAATATAATCAATATAATATGCTGCGGCGTACAGCCCGATCCCAAAATATCACTCTCACTCGGGCCCTCGGCCTCACTCAGTCATCAATCTCTCCAGTCTCACTCACGAGCTCACAATGTCATGAAACTAGCACGACAATAATGATATGATGTATCAATAAATAATAACTGATACTGGGATATGGTATGAATGCATGGATATGACTGAGTATGAAATATCAATGAAATCAATGAGATGACAGTAAGAAATGACCACTATGGGTCCAAACAGTGTCGGCATAACGCCTAAACATGATATCTAGCATGATTGACAGCTTAACTACTTTATCACATGGTGAAAACATGGATATCAACAAAGTATGACCACTATACAGTGCCATTGGCATAACAGAGTCTCAATTCACATGGTGCACGCCCACACGCCCGTTACCTAGCATGTGCGTCACCTCAACACTAATCGCATAACACGTATTTTGGGGTTTTATACCCTCAGCTCCAAGATTAGAAGATTTACTTACCTCAAACAAGCCAATTCCAACACCGAGCAAGCCAAGCGATGCTCCAAAATGCCATCCCGCACGTTCTGACCTCCGAATGGCTCGAAACTAACCAAAAACAACTCAAATACATCAAACAATGCTAAAGGAACCAATCCCGATCGAAAAAGATCAAATCTTGAATCAAAAGCCCAAAATCGGCCAAAAGCCCAACCCGAGCCCGCACCTCGAAACTCGACAAAATTTACAAAATTCAACAACCCATTCAATTACGAGTCCAACCATATAAGTTTCACTCAAACCCGACCCCAATTCGATGTTCAAAACTCAAATATTCATATTATGAAACTTTAGGCCAAAACCCCCAATTTTCTCTTTAAAATTCATCAACTAAAAGCTAAAATCAAAGATAGATTCATGGAATATAACCAAAACCGAGTGGAGAACACTTACCCCAATTCAAATGGTGAAACTTTCCTCAAGAATCGCCTCAATCCAAGCTCCATAGCTCCCAAAATGAAGAAAGAAACAAAACCCTCGATAATATAGCTTCTTCCCCAACGATTCCTCATTTGCAGACAATTCGTCGCATCTGCGACCACCGCTTCTGCTGTAAAAACTTTGCTTCTGCGAAAATAGCCTTGCTCAGCAACCCCCGCACCTGCGGATATCAAATTCCACTTCTACGAAGATTTTCGCACTTGCGCTTCCAATCTCGCGTCTGCGCGCACGCAGGTGCGCTACAAAGATCCGCTTCTGCGGTCTTCCTCACCCAGCCTCTTCTTGCTTCTGCGACTCCACTAACGCTTCTGCGACCATCACACCTGCGCAATACCAACTGCAGGTGCGGTCACACCAGAACCAGCAATAGCAACATTGAAGAAAATGATCCGAAATCAATCCGAAACACGCCCGAGCCCCTCGGGACCCCATCCAAACATACCAACAAGTTCCATAACACAATACGGACCTACTCGAGGCCTCAAAACACACATAATAACATCAAAATGATGAATCACACCTCAAATCGAAATCTATGAACTTTGAAACTTCAAACTTCCATAACTGATGTCGAAACCTATCAAATCACGTCCGATTGACCTTAAATTTTGCACACAAGTCACATTCGACATTACGGACCTGCTCCAACTTCCGGAATCAGAATCCGACCCCGATATAAAAAAGTCCACTCCCCAGTCAAACTTTCCAAAAATTCAACTTTCGCCATTTCAAGCCAAATTCCACTACGGGCCTCCAAATCACAATCCGGACGTGGTCCTAAGTCAAAAATCACCCAACGGACCTACCAGAACCATCACAATTCCAATCCGATGTAAAATGCTAAAAAGTTAAACTTGGTCAACTCTCTCAAATTTAAAGCTCTCTAGTTGAGAATCATTCTTCCAAATCAGTCCCGAATAACCTGAAAGCCAAAACTGACGATTCACATAAGTCAAAATATATCATATGGAGCTACTCACGCCCGTAAACTACCTAGCGAAGTGCAAAAGCTCAAAACGACCGGTCGGGTCGTTACATCCTCCCCCACTTTAACATGCGTTCGTCTTCGAACGTGCCAAGAGTTATTCCAAAAGCCATCAAATCGCCGTGTAACCTTACCATACACATACCTGGGGTGATTTCACGTCACCCTATACTATATAGGCTCAACAACACAACATAACTGTAGTTTCTTAATTCAACTTAGCCCATAAACCTTAGAATCCAATTTCCAACATTCACAATTTCTATAAGATCAGAATCTCGCATCTACACACCGTATAAGTCTGAACAAGTTGTATCAAGCCATATCCATAACCCAAGATGTAATCACATGATGTACCACACAACTCAAATACTCATAGCGATAATTTCAAATCACAGTAGCTGCTCAAAACAACCCAATACTAATATTAGACCTCATATCAAACAAAGCCTTTTTCTAAAACCTTTGTACACTGCCGATGATGAAAGAAACATGCAGAATTCATAACCATTTATCAGATCAACAGGTCATGGAGCTCCCTCTCATTTTACAAGAACTATAGCCAATTTCTAAGCCGACATCCGATATTATCCTTCCAAATATACCATAATCCAATCTGATAACATCCATTCTAGGTCCCATGACCTCATCTCATCTAACACGACCACTCTAGTGAAATGACACATCAATACAATCTAAAGCCACAACCCGTTCAATCTGTGCACCAAATAGCAACATTCCAAATATACTCAATCATGGAAAATGACTCAAACGAGAGAACCGCCCAGCAAGCTCAACAAATACCACCACAACGAAATGCTTAAACCCATCACACACCATAAAACCATAATACACAACTCTAACACAAAGGATCATATTTCCACATAACTCTGCTGCAATGAGCGGCCCTATCCAAATACTGGTCCATATGAACTACCTCAAGCCACCCTGCTAAAAATCAATAACCATGCGCAATTCGACATCCAGTACTCAATGTGCATTACCATAACTATGGAGAAGCAAATGACACTATGCCACACAAAACCCAAAAGAACATAACCAATAAGTCATCAATCAAGCAATACCCAATACTTTTCTCACTCAAATTCTGCTATAAGGCCACAATAGAACCGCACCATCTGTGCATACAGCCAACGAATCTCAACCCCTCGTAGCATAGCAGAGTAACTCATAGAACCTATCAGAACACGAATAAGCTCAACACCAACCGAATGGTAAATCCCTCAACAATAGCAGTATGGCGCCAACCAATCCGGCTCAGTGTAGAATACATATCCTAATTGGGCCTACCAATGGACCCCCAAATCAACTCCTGTCACCCACAATTAGATAAATAAACCTCCGAAAGTCCACAATGACTGAATCATAACACATACCATTATCTGGCTAGCTTCGGCCATGACTTCACAGTCTACAACCATGAAACAATCCGCTCCTGAGAACACCCAGCCTACAAATCCATAGAACACCCGAATCACCATAGCTTATCCCAACTCCACCGCTATAATGTCTAACACATCTCTCATACACGATCATCCTACGAGGAATACTTCTAAAATTCTTCTGTTCCACATAGAAAAATTTGAATATCAGCAGTCGATCAACCAGGAGAGTGCTGTAATACCGATGAAGTATCCATAAATCAAAACACATTTCCCCCTTCTGAAATGTTTACTCTCATCAGGCCATACCGATTAGTAATATCATTTACCTAGTCATCTAAAGCTATCCATGCTGCCTACGAATCTATGCCCTTCCCTTCCAAACTGACATGTGACCTTGCACATGCAAATCTCAATCCCACACAACACCGCATCTACCATGCCATCATGTGAGGAGTACAAGAATTTAATAATCAATTCTGAGTCCCAAGAAGAATACATACCCGATCAGTCAGAAACCTTCCATTAGATTTCATCTAGGAGAAATTCACTATACACCACATGCTTCTCACGCCAGCAGGAAATATACCCCTCGAACCGTGGTAAAATAAACAATCGAGAACTCTTCGAAACCCATTTGCACACAACCAAGCTATCAAAACCGAATCTCTCTAACTCAACCCCGCCACGCAGGTCGCCAAAGCTGTAACACCCCAGAATATTTTGAAGAACTTAACTGTAAAGCCCGGTAAAATTTGCAAAGAAAATAATATTTCATGGTGTCGGACAAGGATTACGTGTTTGAGGATTGTGCGGCTCGGATATTTTGGGTTGAACAATGCACCGAAAAGTAAAGGAAAATGTTTGGTGGAAAAGTGCATTTCTGCAGTCCATTATGCGACCGCAGAATCACTCTGCGGACCGCATAATGGCCGCAGAGTGAGGCAGTTAATTGGGTCAGTTGAAGTAATTATGCGATCGACTATGCTACCGCATAACTATTATGCGGAGTACCATGCGACCGCAAAACAGTTATGCGGACCGCATAGTGACCGCAGACTCAGGCAGACTTTTGGTCATTTTGGACACCAATTATGCGACCGATATGCGGTTCGCATAACTATTATGCGGTCGCATATGCGACCGCAGAACCTGTTCTGGAGCTTCATTTTTAGGTTTTTAAGACCCGGCCTTATTTTGTTAAATACACTCTTTGGGTTATTTTTGAGGTATAATATGATATTTTAGAGTGAGAGAGAGTGCCCTAGAGTAAGAAGGCGTTCCTCTATAATTGATTCTTCAATTCTTGCTCATGTTTTGGAAGATTAAGGAGGGAAACTCACCAGGTCTTCATCCTAGAGGTAAGATTCTACATCCAAACCCTCAATTTCAAATTTTGACTAGAAATGGGTAATAAGCAAGATAATTTCTGGGAAAGAGGGTTGTTTATTTTACATGCATGTATTATCAATGGGTGTAGAAAGATTGTTGAGGTAAAAATGGTAAAGATTGGGTTGTGGGATGATGGAATCCTCCATTAAAGGACCTTGAACCTTAATCCACGCTTAGTGTTTGATAAAACATTCAAATGAGCTGAGACCATGAATATCTTCCTAATTATGGTTCAATTTTGTTATGTCTTAAATAGATTGGGATTGCTAGAATTTCCGGAATGTTGTAGTAATTTAAGGAAAGCTCAATTGAGGTATGTTGGATAAACTTTCTCTCTTAGAATTGAATTCCATAATGTTTCCGTGAGTTTCAAAGTATGGGTTGCATATTAAAATGTGGTGGCTTTAATCGTATTTCAAATGAAAGCTAGTATGCCAAATTTTTTGAGAAAATATCAATATTCTTAAGGCTCTTAATTGCTCATATGTGTACCTAAAGTCTTGATTGGGAATGTCTTATTGTTGATAACATATAAAGATGGTTGAAAGTGAAATTAGTAAATTGGGAATATAAAGTGTGGCCAACGTGCCAATAGTGAAAGTTATACTTTTGACCAATGGTGCCAATGAAATGAAATAATGCGAGAAAGATTATGAAATGAGCTTTGACTCAACTATTCCAAAATTGACTTCGACAATATAATCAGCTAAAAGTTTATGAACTCAAGTGATGCCCATATGTGGCTGTTTTAGCTAAGGCTAAGCTTTTTAAGTAATTTTTAATGTGTTTTACGTTCTTACATACTCGTTAGTGGAAATTGTGTATGATTTAAACTTGTACTTCGATTGCCAATCATTTTACTCCATTATTTGGAAAGAAATCGATTGTGTTTAAAGCCTTCATTACTAATAAATTTAAAGTTGTGATTTCTGGAATATTCTACTTATTGATAATTATGATGATGATCTATGAAAGGGAAGAAATGAAAGAGTGTAATATGAAATACGGCCATTGCGCCATGAATAAAATAATCATATGTATGGTCAAGAGAGCCAATGAAATAATAATATTGTAAGTGGTTGAAAGTACGGATTAGGTGATATGTGGTGTGAAAAGATATGAGATGTACGTATTTGTACTTTTGATTCCAATGTGTTATGAAACCTTATGGACGGTCTATGAAACGCCTAGGTCTATTGTGTTATGAAACCCTATGGACGGTCTGTCCAACACATAGGTATATTGTGTTATGAAATCCTATGGACGGTCTATGAAACACATAGGTATATTATGTTATGAAATCCTATGGACGGTCTATGAAACGCATAGGTATATTATGTTATGAAATCCTGTGGACGGTCTATGAAATTCATAGGTATATTGTGTTATGAAACCCTATGGACGGTCTATGAAACGCATAGGTATATTGTGTTATGAAATCCTGTGGACGGTCTATGAACCGCATAGGTATATTCTGTTATGAAATCCTGTGGACGGTCTATGAAACGTATAGGTATATTGTGTTATGAAACCCTATGGACGGTCTATGAAACGCATAGGTATATTGTGTTATGAAATCTTGTGGACGGTCTATGAAACGCATAAGTATATTGTGTTATGAAATTCTGTGGACAGTCTATGAAACGCATAGGTACATTGTGTTATGAAATCCTGTGGACGGTCTATGAACACAGAGGTATATTGCGATATGAAATCATGTGGACGGTCTATGAACGCATAGGTACATTGTGTTATGAAATCCATTATGATATGAAATCATGTGGACGGTCTATGGAACGCATAGGTGCATTGTGTATAATAGGTGTAGATGTACGGTATGAATAAACACTATGGACGGTCTATGAAATGCATAAGTGTATAATATGATATGTAAACACTAAGGACGGTCTAATGAGACACATTATTAATGCAGACAATAGGCGTCCCTTTTGTTGTCCTTGTTTGTACAGGTTGTTTCAGTTACATTATATTATGTGTTCCACGTATAGATCATATGGGCATTCTATTTTGAAAGAGGATTTCTACCTATACATACTAGTGCTATTTGACAGTACTAACGTTCCTTTTACCAGGGGCGCTGCATCTTTAATGGATGCAGGTGGTTCTACAGTAGGTGGCATTGATCGGTGATAGCAGTACACTCCTTTCAGCCGATTTGGTTAGCCCCACTTCATTTCGGGGTCATGCATCTTTTGTTTCTCATGTAATTTATGGTTGAGGTATAGCCGGGGCCTTGTTGCCGGTATTTCCATATTACTTTTTAGTTGTACTTAGAGGCTCCGTAGACAGGTTGTGGGTGGTATTTGATGTTGGGAATTGGATTAGAACTGTTGGTATTTGGAAACATGTTTTTCATTAAATCTATAAACTCATACTATTTTGGAAATATTGAATGATAATGTTAATAGGAATGAAATGGAAGCGGTTAATGAAATCTCTTTAGTATTTGATTAACAGAGTACATCTCCTCTTTATTCACGAATGAATTTGGGTAGAATGAAATATAACAGCCTTGCTCAGTTGGGTTCACTCGGTTGAGCGCCGGTCACGTTCCTCGATTTTGGGGGTGACAAACTTGGTATCAGAGCCTATGGTTTTAAAGTGTCCTAGGATGTCTCGAAGTCGGGTCTAGTAGAGTCCTTATTATCGGTGTGTTATCGACCACATCTATAATTAGGATGCTACATGGGCATTTAGGAATAATACCCTTATTTCATGTCCTTGATTGTGCGATAAAGCTGATTGTAAGATTGTTCCTCCGTTAACTGGTTCTTTACTCTAACTTTCAGTATATGGCGCCTAAGATAAATGCAAGAACTGGCCAAAGGGCCAATGTCACCCCAGGAGTGGCAGCTGATTCTATATTTAATGATGTGGGTGAGCACCTAAGGAGTGAGGATATTCCTCCAGTTACTACACTCCCTGATTCTACCACAATCGATCATATTGCACCTGTCCTTACACCTACCGAGGGTGCAACGGTCCCTCTGACTGGTATTCTAATTCCACATCCAGCTCCAGCTTTCGATTCTAGTGTTTCTGATGTTGATGTTAAGGGAGCCATACAGATGTTGGCACAGATAGTGGCTTCTCAGGCCCAGAGATCGACTGTTGGGCCTACTCCTTCCAGTCAACCAGGGGAATCTGCTAGTTCCAGAGTGAACAAGTTTTTTCAGTTAGATCCTCCGGTGTTTTCGGGTACTAATCCTGAGGAAGATCCCCAGGATTTCATTGATGAGATGCACAAGACTCTCAGAGTTATGCGTGCTACAGAAATAGAGGCAGTGGAATTAGCCTCCTACCGCCTGAAAGAGGTGGCGTATTCTTGGTTTGAACTATGGGAGGAGTCTCGTGAAGAAGGGAGCCCTCCGGCAAGGTGGAGTAAGTTTACCGATGCTTTCATTGACCACTTCTTGCCTGCTGAAACTAAGGCGGCCCATGCCGCTGAGTTTGAGAGCTAGAGGCAAGGTAGCCTGAGTGAATAGGAGTACCATATGGAATTCGCGCACCTTTCCAAGTATGCTATTTACATGTTGCCCACTATGGAGGCAAGAGTGTGTCGGTTTGTGCAAGGACTTAGTCCCTTGGTAATTAATGAGGCCGCTACGGCTGCCTTGAATTCTAATATGAATTATGGAAAAATGGTGGCGTTTGCTCAATCTACAGAGGATCAAAAGTTAAAAAGAAAGAGAGAGCTAGATAATAACAAAAAGACCCGATCCACGGGCAATCTTAGTGGCTCATACAGTGGGGGTAATGGTGGAAAGGCATTACATAGGAGAGTGTCATCCAGACCCGCACAGTCAATTGCTCAGTCTTCAGCTAGAGCACTACCATCAGGGTCTGATCAGTAGCGGTGGGGCAATAGTAAGCAAGGCAACCATGGGTCTAATCAGCAGGTCCAATCAAATAGGGATTCTCAGCTGCAGCAAAGACCCCCATGTCCCAAGTGTGGGAGGCGTCATTTGGGGGTATGCTGACGTGGCACGGATGAATGTTTCGGGTGCGGAGTCAAGGGCCACCAGCTAAGGCACTGCCCCAACAGTCAAGGGACAGCAAGTAAGTCCCTCAACCCCAATATTAGGATATCCTAGCTATGTGGTTTCACTCGTGAATGTTTCAGATTCTAACCCATATCATGAGCATGTTGAATTGAAAGAAAGATTAGTCGTATCTCTAGTCCTCTCATATAGGTTCAACTATTGTGAAGGGTTAAGCTGTCAGAATGATAATAATATCACAAGTGCTCAACTTCTTTTTCATCCTCGTAGGCTTGTGGCAGAGATTCCTTTTTGCTAGTTAGTGTTAAGAGCATAATGCAACTTCATGTATTTTGAAACCCATATCACATTCAGGGTGTTAGAATATTCTCATTTCGAGTTAAACTGATTTTTCCCTACACTCCAGGAGGCGACTGGTATCACATAAGTGTTATCTCTCTTTGAGGCCTACTATTGCCAAACAAGGCATGTATGGAATGAAACAATTGTTATTGTCCTCTTCATGACTCATAGCTTTCCAAGAATAACTGACGCTAATGTCTTTACCCTTCCAATTATACATCCCATATGCCACATGTCTAAAATGACTCATTTATTTAAATCTCAGAATCATGAACATGGTCCCTACATTATCAATGCCTACTAGTCAACTCTATGCCTCATGTGTCAAATCAATGATGTCATCACAATGATTAACAATGTCAACACTATTGGTAGTAACCTTCATGTCTCTTAGGATATAACCTCTTGAAATACCGTGCTCAGTACCTTGATGGATTTTTGAATAATTTTATCCAATCTCGAACCTCGTTGTTCATATTTATAGAAACCAGTGGGGGGTTGAAGGCTCAAACATGTCAAAGAAGAAGCATTATCTCGTGATCAAATATATTGGATAGGAAGTTTTATGGTAATATTCAAGCTAGCACATCTTAAAGTAATTGTTGGAGGTTGCCAAATGTTTACTTTGGGTGTTTGGAATGGAAATTTAGATTTGAAGAGAGTGAACGGGTTATTCTCAATATGTCCTCCATGAGGATGCTATGTGAATTGTTAATAGCGGTAAAGATAGGCCTTATGAAGTCTTGAAGAAATAGGCCAAACTATGAGAATGATGTTTCCCTATTATTGACCTCTGTTTACCCGGTGTTTCATGTGTCTATGTGGAAGAAGGTGGAGTTAATGGATAATTGGATTATGAGGAGCGACTATTTTCTATCCTTGTTAGATAAGTCCTGAAGTTAAGATTACCTCCGTCAAGTGCTATGGCGAAACCAACAGGTTGAAGAGACTACTTGGGAAACTAAGGAAGAAATAAAGAAAAGTATCCTTACTTGTTTGAATATCTATGTATTTACAAAGTATTCTAAGAGTTGCTTTCTATGAATTATGTATAATTTGTACATTTGATGTTAAAGGTGTTCCGTTCTGGTAATATAATTGCTTGTGAGGCTACAGTTGGTGTTATTTTGTATTATGTTACGTCGTTGGCTTACGTATATGTTTTTAGGATGTGTTTTTGGGGCTCTCTGACAGGTGGATAGGCCTAGTTACAAGGGAAACTCTGGCGAAAGTTTTGGAAATTTTGCGAGTTAATCAAATTTGGGGATGCTCGAATGTGGTATGAAACAAACTGAGTTGCATAAGATGTTAATAAGAAGTTTTGACCCTCATTCGAGGACGAATGATCCAAAGCGGGGGAGAATGTAACACCCCGAAATTTTTTTGAAGAAATTAAGTGTAAAGCCCGGTAAAATTTGCAAAAAAAATAATGTTTCATGGTGCCGGACTAGGATTACGTGTTTGAGGATTGTGCGGCTCGGGCCTTTTGGGTTGAACAATGCACGGGAAAGTAAAGAAAAATTTTTGGCGGAAAAGTGCATTTCTGCTGTCCATTATGCGATCGCAGAATCACTCTGCGGACCGCATAATGGCCGCAGAGTGAGGAAGTTAATTGGGTCAGTTGAAGCAATTATGCGATCGACTATGCGACCGCATAACTGTTATGCGGTGTACTATGCGATCACAGTACAGTTATGCGGACCGTAGACTCAGGCAGATTTTTGGTCATTTTGGACACCAATTATGCGACCGATATGCGGTCCGCATAACCATTATGCGGTTGCATATGCGACCGCAGAACCTGTTCCGGAGCTTCATTTTTGGGTTTTTAAGACCCGCCCCTATTTCGTTAAATACACTCTTTGGGTCATTTTTGAGGTTTAATCTGATATTTTAGAGTGAGAGAGAATTCCCTAGAGTGAGAAAGTGTTCCTCAATAATTGATTCTTCAATTCTTGCTCAAGTTTTAGAAGATTAAGGAGGGAAACTTACTAGGTCTTCATCCTAGAGGTAAGATTCTACACCCTAACCCTCAATTTCGAATTTTGTCTAGAAATAGGTAATCAGAAAGATAATTTCTGGGCAAGAGGGTTGTTTATTTTACATGCATGTGTTATCAAAGGGTGTAGAAAGATTGTTGAGCGAAAAATGGTAAAGATTGGGTTGTGGGATGATGGAATCCTCCATAAAAGGACCTTGAACCTTAATCCATGCTTAGTGTTTGATAAAATGCTCAAATGAGCTGAGACCATGAATATCTTCCTAATTATGGTTCAATTTTTATATGTCTCAAATAGATTGGGATTGCTAGAATTTCCGGAACATTGTAGTAATTTAAGGAAAGCTCAAATGAGGTATGTTGGCTAAACTTTCTCTCTTGGAATTGAATTCCATAATGTTTCCGTGAGTTTCAAAGTATGGGTTGCGTATTAAAATGTGGTGGCTTTAATCGTATTTCAAATGAAAGCTAGTATGCCAAATTTTTTGAGAAAATATCAATATTCTTAAGGCTCTTAATTGCTCATATGTGTACCTAAAGTCTTGATTGGGAATGTCTTATTGTTGATAACATATAAAGATGGTTGGAAGTGAAATTAGTAAATTGGGAATATAAAGTGTGGCCAACGTGCCAATAGTGAAAGTTATACTTGTGACCAATGGTGCCAATGAAATGAAATAATATGAGAAAGATTATGAAATGAGCTTAGACTCAACTATTCCAAAATTAACTTCGACAATATAATTGGCTAAAATTTTATGAACTCAAGTGATGCCCATATGTGGCTGTTTTAGCTAATGCTATGCTTTGTATGTAATTTTCGATGTGTTTTGCATTCTTACATACTCGTGAGTGGGAATTGTGTATGATTTTAACTTGTACTTCGATCGCCAATCATTTTACTCCATTTAGTGGAAAGAAATCTATTGTGTTTAAAGCCTTCATTACTAATGAATTTAAAGTTGTGATTTCTAGAATATTCTACTTGTTGATAGTTATGATGATGATCTATGAAGGGGAAAAAATGAAAGTGTGGAATATGAAATACGGCCATTGCGCCATGAATATAGAATCATATGTATGGCCAAGAGAGCCAATGAAATAATAAAATTGTAAGTGGTTGAAAGTACAGATTAGGTGATATGTGGTGTGAAAGTTTATGAGATGCACGTATTTGTACTTTTGTTTCCAATGTGTTATGAAACCCTATGGATGGTCTATGAAACGCATAGGTCTATTGTGTTATGAAACCCTATGGACAGTCTATGAAACGCATAGGTATATTGTGTTATGAACTCCTGTGGACGGACTATGAAACGCATAGGTATATTGTGTTATGAAACCCTATGGACGTTCTATGAAACGCATAGGTATATTGTGTTATGAAATCCTGTGGACGGTCTATGAAACGTATAGGTATATTGTGTTATGAAATCCTGTGGACGGTCTATGAAACGCATAGGTATATTGTGTTATGAAATCCTGTGGGCGGTCTATGAAATGCATAGGTATATTGTGTTATGAAATCCTGTGGACGGTCTGTGGGCGGTCTATGAAATGCATAGGTATATTTTGTTATGAAATCCTGTGGACGGTCTATGAAACACATAGGTACATTGTGTTATGCAATCCTGTGGACGGTCTATGAACGCATAGGTACCTTGCGATATGAAATCTTGTGGACGGTCTATGAACGCATAGGTACATTGTGTTATGAAATCCATTGTGATATGAAATCATGTGGACGGTCTATGAAACGCATAGGTGCATTGTGTATAAGAGGTATAGATGTATGGTATGAATAAACACTATGGACGGTCTATGGAACGCATAAGTGTATAATAAGATATGTAAACACTACGGACGGTCTAATGAGATACATTATTAATGCAGACAATAGGTGCCCCTTTTGCTGTCCTTGTTTGTACAGGTTGTTTCAATTAAGTTATATTCTGTGTTCCACGTATAGATCATATGGGCATTCTATTTTGAAAGAGGATTTCTAGTTATACATACTAGTGCTATTCGACAGTACTAACGTCCCTTTTGCCCGGGGCGCTGCATCTTTAATGGATGCAGGTGATTCTACAGCAGGTGGCATTGATCAATGATAGCAGTACACTCCTTTCAGCCGATTTGGTGAGCTCCACTTCATTTCGGGGTCATGTATCTTTTGTTTCTCATGTACTATGTGGTTGAGATATAGGCGGGGCGTTATTGTCGTGGGTGGTATTTGATGTTAGGCATTGGATTAGAACTGTTGGTATTTGGCAACATGTTTTTCATTAAATCTATAAACTCGTACTATTTTGGAAATATTGAATTATGCTGTTAATGAGAATGAAATGGAAGCGGTTAATGAAATCTCTTCAGTATTTGATTAACGGAGTACATCTCCACTTTATTCACTAATGAATTTGGGTAGAATAAAATATAACAAGCTTGCTCAGTCGGGTTCACTCAATTGAGCGCCGGTCGCGCTTCTCGGTTTTGGGGCGTGACAAAAGCCCAAAAGCATTGCCACGAAACACCTGTGGAGACTAGCCACACCATAAGTACCCAGAGAACCGATTATATCCATTACTCTGCTAACCCAACTTACCACCAAGCTGTCCTATTTCTCTAAGTCCTTTCCAAATTGCCTTCAAATTGATACTTGTCCTTGCTAGAACACCACGATCCTTAACCAAAATTCACCAGACAAGAGACCCTAGTATAAAACCACAATGCCCTAAGGCCCATAAGCTGCTGACTTTTCTCTTAAGTACCCCAAAGCACCACAACCGCGACACCCAGTCTAAAGAGACCTTATGTGAACCTAAAATTATTTCCTTCACCTTCTTGATACTGAAATGCATAATCCACAATGATATAAAAATGACACAAGTCTCGACACCGTCCAATGTAACTCTTAGTTTCTAGCTATATGCCAATCTTGAAAATTCCAAATCACTACATATAATTCTTGAATCCATTAGAACCATTCTCGAGAGTCATCCACTCTGCTCAAATCGCAATTGCACAGCCCCAAACGGGCCAAATGACTGCTGCCCTATTGGCACGACGACACCCAAAGGAGTAACCCCACCTTAACGCGACCAACCAAATTCCTACTCCATGCACACTACATCTTTCACGACTAACCACTCAATCATTCCATAATTCCCATACACCTATAGAGTGTAATACAACCCGTATCCAGAAATTCCCTTACTTGAGTCATCCTCAATCTCAACCCCTGCAGTCATAGTTGATTCACCAGTATACCTCGAACCGAAACCAATACAACACATAATCGTGCAATCAACTTGTCGATAGCAGACTCCCCTACTTGGCTCAAAGCCATAGATCAAAACACACAACTCGCAATGCCTATACTTTATTACTACCATAATACCACAGTGAGATTCAACCAAATCCTTCATGAGCTTCTGTAACGCAAACCATCTAATACTTCACATTATCTGCAAATCTCGTATTCACCCTTGTAATAGTCAAGCCAACTTCCACATGCGATCCAAACTCAAATTGCAAAATATATCATTCACTAGTAAAAGAAAACTCTCTACAAAACATCATAAGGACCAAACAATCTCAGGACGCCTCGCAGGAGATAACCCACATGCTCTGCCTCAAACTGACATCTCTCTATACCCTACCACAGTCACGACTACTACGCAATCACTTCATTTTCTTGATTCTAAACTCATCAACAAGACATGAGAATCTACTTCACTCCACAACTAAACAACATGAGAGATCCCTCAACACACCCATAACTCGAGACCATGCGCCAAATCAAGATAGAAATCAAACACCCCATAGTCCTTGCTACATCTCAAGTAAACTCTTCTCGTCACATTCGAACAATATGAACGCATCTCGCAGTCATATCATACTCACCACATAGTCATTCTACCGCTCATCGAGCCATAAATTCCACTCATAGGAACACTACCGGATGTATAAGACCAAAAGCACGTGCTCACACAATAAAAATCTCCGTGCTCAAGCTACAGTCAAAACCTGGCCTCAAGTCCTCCAGAGTGGCCCATCACCAAAATACAGAATACACATCTTGAACTTCATTCATAGAATCACAAGTCGGCGATGCACAGCTGATACCGAGCGCTTATGTGCGCGTACAAATGCGTGGAATGAATTCAAAGAGTTACGCTTCAAGCTGAATCAATGCCGCACGATAAGGAAAGAAAGATGGGAAGTATATCCTAAATGTCCTGTAGCCTCTAGAAGATAGGTATGGACGTCATCATACCGATCCGCAAGACTCTACTAGACACTTGCTCATGACTTGTAGAACCTATGAACCTAGAGCTCTGATACCACCTTGTCACGACCCCAAATCCGCTAGTCGTGATGGCACCTAACCCAACCTGCCAGGTAAGCCAACTAGTAACTATCCAATTCCAATGATATTAACAAGACAAATAAATGATAGTAATTTACTGAATTTTTATATATTTCCCAAGGACTGGTAGTACAAATCATGAGCTTCTAAGAATAGAATTTACAACGCTGAAATGAAATAAATACATCGTCTGTTTGAAAAGTGCATAAACAGAGTTTTATAGATCTAAAGCTACCACGAACAAGGGGCAGCTACAACCGGGATGCATGTGCATCTTCAATCCAGCTCCCATCGAACATAGCAACATCAGCAACCAACATCTGCACGTAAGCTGTAGAAGTGTAGAATGAGTATAACCGACCCCATGTACTCAATAAGTAACAAACCTAACCTTAGGTTGAAAGTAGTGACGAGCTAACACAAGGTCAGGTACAATACCAATATTCCACAACAGTTCATAACAGCATAATATAGGTAATAAGAGATGTATCTCAGAAGTAAAATGCTCAGCTAGTTCACAGCTCCAGAAAATAGTCATGCTTTTCAAGTATCTTAGTGAAAACCCAAATCTTTTACCGAAAATGCCAAAAAATATGAGTAAGTTTGAAAACTGTAATTTTTCCAAATATCCTTTCCACAATAAATAAGATGTTTCATTTTCTTTCCAGATAACAAGTGTGAAATACCTCTCTATGCCCACATATCAATGTGTGTAAAAAGTCATAAATGACGTGATACTGTACAGCATGAGAAAAAAATACATCTCTATGCATGTATGTCATATGTGCATGCCAATGCCATGTATCTTAGAGATGAATCATATACTCACACTCTATGAGTACTCAATCTCATTGTCTCGCATCCTCTCTCACTATGCTCAATGCTCAGCACACTCAATCATTCAGCGTTGTACAATACCCGCTGCGGCATGCAACCCAATCCACATATATATAGTTGACTGCGTTCACTGGGGGGTGTGTAGACTCCGGAGGGGCTCCTTCACCCCAAGCGCTATATCACTGCGGCGTGCAGCCCGATCCCATAATACATAAATAGCCAGAAGGCTCGTTGCGGCATGCAACCCAATCAATGTATATATATATATAGCCCTAAGGCTCGTTGTGGCGTGTAACCCGATCCATATAAAATATAATTAATATAATATGCGACGTTGTGTAGCCCGATCCCAAAATGTCACTCTCACTCGGGCCCTCGGCCTCACTCAGTCATCAATCTCTCCAGTCTCACTCACGGGCTCACAATGTCATGAAATTATCCCGACAATAATGATATGATGTATCAATAAATAATAATTGAAACTGAGATATGGTATGAATGCATGGATATGACTGTCACGCCCCAAGCTCAGGGAGCACGACCGGCGCTCAACCGAGAGAACCCGGCCGAGCAAGCCTATTAGACTTACTTCTACCCAAAACTCATCCATGAATAAAGAGGAGATGTACTCCATTAATCAATCACTGAAAAGATTTTATTAACGACTTCCTTTTCATTCCCACTAGTAGCTTCATTCATAATTTCCAAAACTTTACGAGTTTATAGAATTAATGAAAAAAACATAATTTCCAAGTACCAAGATTTCTAGTTTGATTCCCAACATCAACCATAACCCACAACCTATCTACGGAGCCTCTAAATACAATAGAAGAGTAATATGGAAATGCCGGCAATAAGGCCCCGGCTATACCTTAAAACATTGTATATGAGAAACAAAAGATACATGACCCTGAAATGAAGTGGGGCTCACCAAATCAGCTGAAAAGAGTGTACTGCTATCACTGATCAATGCCGCCTGCTGAAGAACCACCTGCATCCATTAAAGATGCAGCACCCCCGGCAAAAGGAACGTTAGTACTGTCGAATAACACTAGTATGTATAGCTAAAAATCCTCTTTCAAAATAGAATGCCCATATAAGAAAAGGCAACACATAGAAACAGCAAGTCACAATCAACAATATCCAAACGTCCAGTTAAAACATAAAAATTTTCAAAATAGGAACTTCATATATAATTTTGGTTGGGAGATCATTCGCACCGATATACTACAGTCTTTCTTAGCACGGAGCCCAATCACGCCCGATCGGCTAGGCCATCTCCCCACAAACAATGACATGTGATGCAAACGAAAGTTATTACCAAGAGTAGTACCACCATATGTGCAATATGGCGTCTGATCTCCACCCGATCAGCTAGGCCGCCTTCCCACATATGCCGTGCGGGTTGACTTTTTCAATCCACAAAGGTTCCAGTTTCATCCCAATTAAGGGGAATAATATCACAATCCACCCCTACACCGGCACGTGTAGTTTCAGGTGTGGGCCTTGTGACCCACCCTTCCTCGGTATTGCTAATGATGCTCCCAAAAATAGTTTTGATTTGATTTGCAAACAGAAATATCATAAATACAATTGTACTCACCTCAACATCTTTCACATTGTATGAATTCTCATTAGTATTTTCAGTCATTCACAAGATTCCTGGCACAATGTCCGTATTTCATATTCCACACTTTCACCTCTTTCAATTTCAAAGATCACCATCAGTATCAACATATAGGATATTTTAAAAATCATATACTTCAAATCCATTTGAAATGGAAACTTCAAACACAAATGGTTTCTTTCCAAAGAATGAAGCATACCAACCAACAATACAAATACACATGAAAAATCATAAATAGTCAATACACCATTTTCTCTTGCAATACTCTCCCCCCAGAAATGACAATGTATAATTTCAACACATGAGTATATAGAACTCGAATCACACTGGATATATTTATAAATCAAAGCATTAGTTAAAGCAACCACTAATGGGCATGAATTTAGTACAAAAGCTTCTAGACAATTCTATCTTTCATTGAAACACAACTCAAATCCATAACCTTTTAATACGTAACCCACACTTTAAAACTTACAGAAACATTATGGAATTCAATTCCAAGAGAGAAAGTTTAACCAACATACCTAAATTGCGCTTCTTTAGACTCTATAATTTTTCGGAACCCTTAGCAACCTCAATCTATTTTAGCAATATACAAATTGAACCCAAAATTAGGAAAACGTTCATGGTTCTAGTTCACTTCATATTTTTCCCACACTCTTTATCACATACATACAAGATAAACAACCCTCACACCCATGGACCATCTTATTAATACCCCATTATAGCTATGTTTGAAATTAAGAGCTGGGGTGATGAAGTCTTACCTTTTTGGATGAAGAATTTGGTACTCTACTTGAATATTTCCAAGCTTTGAGTGATGGTTGAAGATCAATTTGATGAAAACTTAGACCCTCCCTCTTGAACCCTCTCTCTCTCTCACTCTAGAAACATATGCAAATGAGCTCAAAATAAACCTAAGGGGTATTTTAACGGAATGGAGGTCGAGTTTTAAATTAAGAAAATGGGTGCCCCGACACAGGTCTGCCGTCGCATATGCGACCGCATAATGTTTATGCGGTCCGCAAAGTGACAGCAGTAATGGCCCTCAGGGGCCTGAACTTTCGGCCCAAAGTGGGAACATTTTATTTCCTTTTGGCCTTAACTATACACTCAAGTGGGAACATTTTATTTCCTTAACACTTTTGCCCCTCCATGTGGTCTCCTCGACTTACAGACTTCGCTATAACATACTAACATAGTCAATCTCAACTCCTGGACTTTTCTAACAAGGATAGCAAATAGTTGCTCCTCACAATCCCATTAAACACGGATATCAACAAAGTAGGACTACTATACAGTGCCATGGGAACAACAGAGTCTCAATTCACATTGTGCACGCCCACACGCCCGTCACCTAGCTTGTGCGTCACCTCAACACTAATCGCAAAACACGTATTTTGGGGTTTCATACACTCATCTCCAAGATTAGAAGAGTTACTTACCTCAAACAAACCAATTCTAATTTCGAGTAAACCAAGCGATGCTCCAAAATGCCATGTCGCGCGTTCCGACCTCTGAACAGCTCGAAACTAACCAAAACAACTCAAATACATCAAACAATGCTAAAGGAAACCAATCCCGGTTGAAAAAGATCAAATCTTGAATCAAAAGCCCAAAATCGGCCAAAAGTGCAACCCAGGCTTGCACCACGGAACCCGACAAAATTTACAAAATTCAACAACCCATTCAATTACGAGTCTAACCATACTAGTTTCACTAAAATCCGACCCCAATTCGATGTTCAAAACTCAAAAATTCATATTATGAAACTTTAGGCCAAAACCCCCAATTTCTTCTTTATAATTCATCAACCAAAAGCTAAAATCAAAGATAGATTCATGGAATATAACCAAAACCGAGTAGAGAACACTTGCCCCAATTCAGATGGTGAAAATTTCCTCAAGAATCGCCTTAATCCGAGCTCCATAGCTCCCAAAATGAAGAAAGAACCAAAACCCTCGATAATATAGCTTCTGCCCCTGCGATTCCTCATTTGCAGAAAATTCATCGCATCTGCTACCACTGCTTCTGCGGTAAAAACTTTGCTTCTACGAAAATAGCCTTGCCCAGCAACCCCCGCACCTGCGGATACCAAATTTCGCTTCTGCGAATATTTTCGCACATGCGCTTCCAATCTCGTATCTACGCGCACGCAGGTGCGCTACAAAAATCCACTTTTGTGGTCGTCCTCACCTAGCCTCTTCTCGCTTCTGCGACTCCACTAATGCTTCTGCGACCATCGCACCTGCGCAATACCAGCCGCATGTGTGGTCACACCAGAACCAACAATAGTAACATTGAAGAAAATGATCCCAAATAAATCTAAAACATGCCCGAGCCCCTCGGGAACCCGTCCAAACATACCAACAAGTTCCATAACACAATACAGACCTACTTGAGTCCTCAAAATACACATAACAACATCAAAACAACCAATCACACCTCAAATCGAAATCTATGAACTTTGAAACTTCAAACTTCCACAACCGATGCCGAAACCTATCAAATCACGTCCGATTGACCTCAAATTTTGCACACAAGTCACATTCGACATTATGGACCTGCTCCAACTTCCAGAATTAGAATCCAACCCCGATATCAAAAAGTCCACTCCCGGTCAAACAGTCCAAAAATCCAACTTTCGCCATTTCAAGCCAAATTCCACTACGGACCTCCAAATAACAATCCGGGCGCGCTTCTAAGTCCAAAATGACCCAACGGACCTACCAAAACCATCAAAATTCCAATACGAGGTCAAATGCTAAAAAGTCAAACTTAGTCAACTCTCTCAAATTTAAAGCTCCCTAGTTAAGAATCATTCTTTCAAATCAGTCCCGAATAACCTGTAAGCCAAAACCGACGATTCACACAAGTCAAAATACATCATACGGAGCTACTCACGCCTGTAAACTACCGAGCAAAGTGCAAAAGCTCAAAAAGACCGGTCGGGTCGTTACATCCTCCCCCACTTAAACATACGTTTGTCCTCGAACGTGCCAAGAGTTGTTCCAAAAGCCATGAAATCGCTGTGTAACCTTACCATGCACATACTCAGGGGTGATCTCACGTCACCCTATCCCATATCGGCTCGACAAAACAATTTCTAAATGACCGGTCGGGTCGTTACACTATATGGTTTCACTCGTGTGTGGTTGAAAGTTAAGTAGCCTTACCGCGACCTTTCCCTCCCAACTTCAAGTGGATGTTTAAAAATTCTAGCACATATCATGAGCATATTCATTTTAAAGACAAGTTCGTCGTATCTTTAGTCCTCTCATATAGGATCAACTATTGGGAAAGGGTTAAGATGTCAGAATGATAATAATCTCTCAAGCGTTCAACCTCGTAAGCTTGTGGCATAGATTCCTTATGTCAAATACTGTTAAGAGCGTAACGCATCTTCATGTATCTTGAAACCCTATTATTCCTCTTTGTATTAAATCTATGGGGGTTGAAGGTTCAAACATGTCAAAAAAAAGCATCATTCAATGATCAAACTTATTGGGTAGGAAACTTTATGGTCATATTCATACTAGCACATCTTAGAATAATTGATGAAGGGACGCCAACGGATTAATTTAAGTATTTGGCGTAGATATTTAGAGTTGAAGAAAGTGAATAGGTTATTCTCAAGATTTTATCCATGAATATGTTGGGTGAATTGTTAAGGAAGGTAAAAGTAGGTGTAGTTCACATTAGGCCTTATGGAACCCTGAATGAAATAGGCTAAACTATGAGTATGATGTTTCCCCATCATTGTCCTCCATGTACCTGGTGTTTCATGTGTCTATGTCTAAGAAGGTACTTGGAAATCCTTTGCCAGTCATGCTGGTAGGAGCTATTGAAGGTAAAGTTAATGGGTAATTGACTTATGAGAGGTACCTAATTATCATCCTTGTTAGATAAGTCCGGGAGTTGAGATTGCCTTCGTCAAGTGCTATGGTACAGTCTATGAGTCGATAAGGTCACCTTGAAGGCCGAAAGTGTTGTGGAAAGAAAATATTTTCATTTGTTTGTATATCAAATGGTTGTGATTTGAAAGGTACTTCTATGTGTTACGATTTTAAAAAAATGTGTAGTTCATGTCCAGATACCACTTCTTTTAATGTATTTCCCTTAGTGTTGAGATCAGTGTTGTTGATATATATTGTGATGCTTGGATGATTTATGGATGTATTGTTAGGGTGGTTTTGGTCATTTTCTGGCAGGTGGATAGGCCCAAATTATAGGGGAAACTCTGCCGAAATTGCTGAGAAATTTGGGTGTTAGTCAAAATTTAGATTTGCGACCGCATATCCTGTTCCGGAGCTTCATTTTTGGATTTTTATGACCCGACCCTACTTTGATTAAATAGATGCAAGGACCATTTTTGAGCTAAAACCTGATATTTTGAGAGTGAGAGAGTGCCCTAGAGTGGGAGAGTGATCTTCAACAAATTGTCCTTCAATTCTTGCTCAAATCTTTGAAGATTAACAAGGAAAACTTACTAGGTCTTCATCCTAGAGGTAAGATTCTACACCCTAGCCCTTAAATTCAAAATTTATCTAAAAATGGGTAATTAGCAAGACAATTCTTGGGTATGGGAATTGTTTATTTTGCATGCATGTGTTATCAAAGAGTGTAGGAAGATTGTGAGCTAAAAATGGTAAAGAATGGGTTGTGGGCTGATGGAATCCTCCATTAAAGGACCTTGAAACCTTAATGCACACCTAGTGTTTGATAAAATGCTCAAATGAGCTAAAACAATGATCACCTTCTTAATTTTGGTTCAACTTATTATATTTCTAAAATAGATTGAAGTTGCTAAGAATTCCGGAATATTTTAGAGTTTAAGGAAGCTCAATTGAGGTGTGTTGGCTAAAATCTTCTTTAAGAATTGGAACCCCCAATATCCGTGTAAGCTCCAAGATATTTATTACAAATCGAGTATTCCGAATAAGTTTCGTGACAAAGACATATGTTCAATTTGTGTTTCAAATGCTCTCATCATATTGTATTATAAATTGAGGATGTGTTCCAAACTATGGATTGTGTATCTACATGTTATGATTCCAATTCATAATTTATATGGAAATTATTATGCGAAATTGTGTAGAGATTGTGATTGGGATTACACCTCCACCCGCATACATTGGGGTGAGGCGGCAATGCTGCTTTGTGTATGATTCTTGTTATTGTTGTTACACCACCACCTACATATATATATTGGGGTGAGGCGGCATGGCCACTTTGTGTAGGTTTTGGTATCATTGATGCGTTTCCACATGCATATATTGGGTGAGGCGGCATGGTCGCTTTGTGTAGGTTTTTTGTACCATGGTTATACCTCCACCCGCATATAGTGGGGTGAGGTGGCAGGGCCGTTTGAGTAGAGTTTTGGTATTGTGCTTACACCTCCACCTGCATATATTGCGGTAAGGCGGCGGGGATGCTTTGTGTGAAAATGGTTACATAAGATCTCATCTTAAATTCTATAAATGTTATTGTCAACTCTTGATAAGCTTGCTTTGGCTTAAATGGCTATCTATGCTATTCTATTTTTGCCCTGAATCATCATATTCATATTGTATTTCCGAATTCTTAAATTGGTGTTTGGTTTTCATACTAGTACTATTCGACATGTACTAACGTCCCTTTTGCCGGGGGCGTTGCATCTTTAATGGATGCAGGTGGTTCCACAGCGGAGGATATTGACCAGTGATGGCGGTGCTCATTCTTCCCAACTGACTTGGTGAGCCCCATCTCATTCCGGGGTTGTGCATCTTTTGCTTCATATGTGTTATCGTGTTTTGAGGTATAGCCGGAGCCTTGTTGCCGGCACTATCATTGTACTCTTTGGTATTTTTAGAGGCTCCGTAGACATAGTGTGGGTTGTATATTGGTGCTGGGGAAGTCAAACTAGTTATGTTGTGTTTGAATTACTATTTCCACTTCAGACTATAAAAAATGTCTGTGAAATTTGAGACTTTAAAATGAAGTAACTAATGGTAAGAAATTGGTATTGCAGACATGATCACTTTATTGTTTGATTAACGAAAATATGTATTATCTTTATTCATGAATGAGTTTGGGTAGAAGGAAATCTAATAGGCTTGTTCACTCGGTTGAGCGCTGGTTGCGCTCCCCGAGTTCGGGGCGTGACACAATCCTTGCTCAAGACTTGGAGAATTCACAAGGAAAACTCACAAGGTCTTCATCTAAGAGGTAAAGTTCTAACCCTAGTCTTCAATATCGAGTTTGGGCAGAAGATGGGAGATTGGGAGTGTGATTCTTGGGTATGAGAGTTGTTATTTATGCATGCATGTAAATATAAGCATGGTGGGAAGGTAATTGAGCTAATATGAGTAAACTCTTGGTATTTAATGTGTTATGGAGTGATGGAAATCTTGTAGAAGAACCTTGTGGTCAAATTTGAACACCTAGTGTTTGATAAAATGCCCAAATAAGCTGAAACCATGAATATCTTTCTAATTTCTGTTCAATTTTGTTATGTCTCAAAATAGATTGGGATTGCTAGGATTTCCGGAATATTGTAGTAACTTAAGGAAATCTCAAGCAAGGTATGTTGGCTAAACTACTCTCTTAGAATTGAATTCCATGATGTTCCCATAAGTTTCAAGTATGGCTGGCTCAAGTTCCATATTCCCATATTCCGAGTTGTTCCCAATAAATTCGAATGTCCTGAGTAAGCAGAGTGTCGAGAATTATGTATTCAAATTGTATTCCAAATGTTACTATCACATTATGTTATCCTTCGGGAATGTATTCAAGGCTTTGAGTCGTGTTTGAAATGAAAGTCCATTATGCTTAACTTGGAAAGAATACTTCATGCGTCAAAAACTCCTATTGCTTATATGTGTACTTAAGGCCTTGATTTCGAATGTTCATATTGTTGATAATCTATAAAGATGCTTCAAAGTGAAAGAAGTGAGTTGGAGATATAAAGTGTGGCCACCGTGCCAAGAATGAAAGTTATACTTGTGGCCAATGGTGCTAGTGAAATAAAATGATGTGACAAAGGTTAAGATATGAGCCTTGATTCAACTGTTCCAAATTGACTTCGAAAATAGATTTGCCTAAAATCTTATGTACTCAAGTCGTGCCCAAATGTGGTTGTTTCAACTAATGCTATACTTTGTAAGTATTTCCAACGTGTTTTGAGCTCTTATATATTCATGATGTATTGCCCTTTTGGGGAAAAGTATTTCAAGAATAAATGATGTATTACTCGTTTATGACTTTAACTTGTGCTTCAATTTCAAATAATTTTACTATATTTCTTGGAAAGAAATCCATTGTGTTTAAAGTATTCATTACTAATGAACCTAAAGTTGTGATTTCTGGAATATTCTATTTGTTGATATTTGTGATGATGATCCATGAGAGGAAAGAAATGAAAGTGTGAAATATGAAATATAGCCATTGTTCCATGAATGAAGAATCATATGTATGGCCAAGAGAGACAATGAAATAATGATGTTGTAAGTGATTTAAAGTGCCAATGAGCCTATAAATGGTGTGAAAGGTTATGAGGTATATGCAATTGTATTTCTGTTTCCCTTGTATGAAAATCAAAAAAAAAAAATTTGGTGTATTTTTAGTCACCGGGGTGAGACGGCAGGGTTGCTTTGTGTAGATATTGTTATTGTGAATACACCTCCACCCGCATACATTGGGGTGAGGCGGCAGGGCTGCTTTGTGTAGAGATTGTTATTGTGAATACACCTCCACCAGCATACATTGGGGTGAGGTAGCAGGGACGCTTTGTGTAGAGATTGTGATTGTGAATACACCTCCACCTACATACATTGGGGTGAGGCGGCAGGGCCGCTTTGTGTAGAGATTGTGTTTGTGATTACACCTCCACCTGCACACATTGAGGAGAGGCGGTAGTGCCGTTTTGTGTAGAGATTGTGTTTGTGATTACACCTCCACCCACACACATTGGGGTGAGGCGGCAGGGACGCTTTGTGTAGAGATTATGTTTTTGATTACACCTCCACCCGCACACATTGGGGTGAGGCGGCGAGGCCTCTTTGTGTAGATTGTATGTCTTCAGATGAGACGGCCTAGCTGATCGGGGCATGACCCGACACCGTGCTAAATTCACGGTGGTGTATCGGTGCTAAAGATCTCTCAACCAAAAACAATAATATCTTCATATTTTGATTATCATCTGTATAGTTTTATCTTCGTATTTTGAAAATTATTATGTTTTAACTTAGCATCTGGATATCATTGATCGTTGCTTGTTGTTTCCATGGTTGTCCCTCTCTTATATTTGCATTCTATTTCGAAAGAAGATATTTAGATTTACATACTAGTACTATTCCATATGTACTAACGTCCCTTTTACCGGGGGCGCTGCATCTTCAATGGATGTAGGTGGTTCATCAGCGGGCAGCTTTGGTCCTCGTTAGCAGTCACTCTCTATTCAGCAAGTTTTGGTGAGCCCTACTCTGTTCCGGGCCTTGTGTCATTTGACATTGTATTTTGAGCTTTGAGGTATAGCCGGGGACTTACCCCGGCAAATCCATTCTTCTCTTCTGTTGTACTTAGTGGCTCCGTAGACAGGTTGTGGGTGGTGTTTGATATTGGGTAATGAACTAGAAGGGTTGTTATGTGGCAAACGTGTTTTTTATCCTACCTATAAACTTGTAATATTTTGGAAGTCGTAAATGAATCTCTTTTGAATAATGGGAAAAGAATGGGAAACACTTGACTCTGCTTATGTCTATCTCTTGTACTGATTCTTATATTATTAATGGGTAAGGTTGGGTAGAAGGCATCTAGTAGGCTTGCTTAACCGGGATATCTTGGTTGAGCGCCGGTCATGCTCCCAAGGTCGGGGCGTGACTGTTTTGTCCTTGTCTCTTTAGAGGTCCAGTTTAGGGGGGTCAGGCCACTTCTGTACCAGTTACTTAACCACCCACTCAGCCAGCTTGGGGTGGGGCTCAGGTAGCTAGAGGTCGCTCTAGAGGGGGAGGCCGATCATATGGCAGTCAGGCTCGATTCTATACTATTCCTGCCAGGACAGATGTCGTTGCTTCAGACACAGTGATCACAAGTATTGTCTCAATATACCACAGGGATGCTTCTATATTACTTAACCCTGGTTCTACTTAATCGTATGTATTATCATATTTTACTCGTTATTTGGATATGCCCCATGAGTCCTTAGTCTCACCCGTTCATGTATCTACGCCGGTGGGCGATTCTATTACTGTGGACCGTGTGTATCGGTTGTTTGTAGTGACTATTAGGGGATTTGAGACTAGAGTTGACCTCTTATTACTTAGTATGGTTGATATTTACGTGATTTTGGGAATGGGTTGGTTGTCTCCCTGTCATGCTATTATGAATTATCATGCTAAGACCGTGATGTTGGCGATGTCAGGGTTGCCAAGTATCGAGTGGAGAGGTTCTGTAGATTATGCTCCAAGCAGGATGATTTCTTATCTGAAGGCCCAATAGATTGTTAGAAAGGGGCGTCTATCATATTTGGCCTTTGTGAGGGATGTTTGTGTTGATACTCCTACTATTTACTCTGTTTCGGTAGTGTGAGACTTTACAGATGTGTTTCTTGCTGACCTACCGGGCATGCCACCCGACAGGGATATTGATTTCGGTATTGACTTGGTGCCAGGCACTCAGCCCATTTTCTATTCCTCCGTATCGTATGGCACAGGTAGAGTTGAAGGAATTGAAAGAGCAGCTTCAGTGGCGTAGTACAACCCCTACCTCCCTTAATAATCCCTTAACCCATCGCGTTCGCGAGTGAAGGGTCGCATTCGCGAAAGGTAATCCCTCGGATGCTTCGCGTTCGCGACCTCTTCTTCGCATTCACGTAGAAGAAAAACCTCCCCCGTCCCAAATTGACCTTCGCAATCGCGAGAGTAGCTTCGCGATGGCGAAGAACAACAAACCAGACATCAGCAACAGTGAAAACCCGCAACCTTCTAAGTCCAAAATCGATCCGTAGCTTATCCGAAACTCATCCGAGCCCCTCGGGCTCCAAACCAAAAATGCACACAAGTGTAATAACATCATAAAAACTCGCTCACGAGATCAAACCACCATAATAACACCTAGAACTACGAATAGGACATCAAAATGCATTAAATTTTCGAAGGAACTTAAGAACTTTCACATTCACAACCGAGCATCTGAATCATACCAAATCCACTCCGTTTTGCACCAAATTTTGTAGACAAGTCATAAATAGTAAAATGAACCTATACCAAGTTCCGAAACTAAAATACGTACCCGGTAACTATAAAGTCAACCAACGGTCAAACTTCAGAATTCCTTAAACCTTCAAATCACTAGTTTTCAACAAATCACGTTAAATCAAGTTAGGGACTTCCGAATTCAATTTCGGGCATACGCCTAAGTCCAAATTTACGATACAGACCTACCAAGATCGTCAAAATACCGATCCGGGTCCGTTTATATAAAATATTTACCGTAGTCAACTCAAATCATTTTTAAGGGTAAATCTTATATTTCATTTAGTTTTTCACATATAACTTTTCTGGAACAAGTCACGAACTATGCGCGCAAATCAAGGAATGCTGAACAGAGCTAATCAAGATCTCGGAACACAAAAATAAAGGCTAAAACTAAAATTGACCTAACGGATCACAATATCCAGGGAGAAGGAGAAGGTGGCCAGTGGTGAAAGAACCGCTGCCATCCATCACCGACGATTAACTCCGGCGGGCGGCAGAAGAGGGCAACGGCAGAGATGTCTCTCGCAGTTAATTGAAAATGAGAGTCAGAGAGAGATTAGAGGGTGGCGACTGTAACTTGAGAAAGTGAGGGTAGTCCCTTACGTTTTGAGGGTTTAGGCTTTTATATTATAAAACTTGGAATACAAAAATATAAAGATAAAAATGCATAAATTAAAATGTGTTTTCCTCCTTTTATGTGGAAATAAAGACTAAATTTAAAAGACAATATGTGGTTCATATGTTAAATATGTCATGTCACATCAACATGACTTGTCACATCAATATAACTTGTCGCATCGCATGTTTCATCACGTCAAATGTCACATCAAATGCTTCATTACATAGGACGTTAACGGGACATTGAATTTGACCGGACATGATCCGTAGTTTAAAGTAACTCTACTGGCTTCCATGTTATTGACAAACTGGTAGTATTTATTAAAAATGCCAACTACTACAATAATATTGTAGTAATTATTATTTATTTTTTAAGAACAATAAATTTATAAAAATGTCCTTATATTCGAAAATAGGACAATAATCAATAAATTGTTTTGATTTTTTAGAAATAACTCCAAATAATAAAATTAAATTTATTTATTATACCATTAATAATAGCCATAGGAATAACTCCAAATAATAAAGTTAAGATCTTGAATCATTTATGCAAAGTCAGCCCCAGGCCTGCATTCCAATACCTGACAAAACTCACAAATGCCGAATACCTATTTCGATACGAGTCCAAATATATGTGTTTCATTCAATTCCATCCTCAAATCACCCATCAAATCATCAATTTTCACTCTGCAAGTCCCCTCCCCCCCCCCAAATCCCACCTTTAATTCACATAATTTAGTTGTAATAATTCTATGGATAATCAATATCTAACACCAAAATCAAGTAAGGATAATTTAACCCTTCAATTGTAATGAAAAGCCCTCCAAGCATATGTGATCCCTGCCTTCTCCAGCCTAGTTTTACTTCCGCGACAACAAGCCCGCATATGCGGACTCACATCTATGACCATCACTCCGCTGATGTGGTAGCACCATAACTAGAAATCTTTAGCAATGACAACAATATCAAAAATGTCTGAAATCAATCTGAGAAACACTCGAGGTCCCTAGGATCCCGTCCAATCACACCAACCAATCCCAAAACATAACACAGACCTACTCGAGGTCTCAGATCACATAAAACAACATTAAAACCTCAATTCAAGTCTAAAGAACTAATCCAAATTTCCAAATTCAAAACTTATGCCGAACATGCCTAAACAACTCGAAATGACCTGAAAGTTTGCATGCAAGTCACAAATGACACAACATACCCATTCTAACTACCAAACAAAATTCTGAACCTGATACCGTCAAAGTCAACTATCGGTCAAACCTATCACCCTTCCAAACCTTCAATTTACAAACTTTTGCCAATTCAAGCCAAAACAACTTAGGAACCTCCAAATCCAAATCCGGACATATGTCTAAGTCTAAAATCACCATACGAAGCTATTTGAACCATCAAAACACCGTTCCAGAATCGTCTACACAAAAGTCAAACTCTGCTCAGCTCCTACAACTTAAGCATCCAACCTTGGGACTAAGTATCCCAATTCAATACAAAACTTCCCCGAAACCAAACCAACCATCCCCGCAAGTCACATAATCACAAGTACACATATGTAAAACATCAAACAGGGGAAACGGGGCTAAAATACTATAAACTACCAGCCGAGTCGTTACATTCTCCCCCTCTTAAACAAACCTTCATCATCGAACGAGTCTAGAATCATACTTGGAGTCTCCACAAGGTGCGGATATATGCTCCGCATATCCTTCTCGGTCTCTCAAGTAGCCTTCTGAACCGATTGACCTCTCCAATGGACCTTCACCGATGCTATATTCTTTCACCTCAACATTAGAACATGCCGGTCCAAAATGGCGAATGGATCAAATCTTCATCCAACTGCATCGTGTTGAAGTCCAATACATGTGACGTATCCCCATCATACTTTCGGAGTATGGAAACATGAATTACTTGGTGAACCCCGATAGACTAGGTGGAAAATCTCCAACTCTCTCAAGCACCTTAAAAAGATCAATATACATAGGGCTCAACTTGCCATTCTTCCCGAACTTCATCACACCCTTTGTAAGGCTCCGTAAAATTTTACTAGAACCCGGGGTTTCGTGGTGCCAAGGTAGGCTAATGTAATTTGGGTTGTACAGTACGTCGAGAAGTTGAAGGAAACTTTTTGCAGAACATGGCATTTCTACGGTCCACTATGCAACCGTAGAACCTCTTCTCGGACCGCAGATTGGCCGCAGAGAGCAACAGAACTTTAGCCAATTTTTGAAGATCATTTTGCGGTCAAGTATGCAACTGCATAATCATTTTGCGGGCCGCACAATCTGTTGCAGAACCAACATGAAGATTTTCGGAGGGAGATTTCACGTTGCGTTGTGCCACCGCATAACCATTCTTTGGGCCGCATAAAGGTCGTAGACCTGACCAGGCCTGCCCAGTTCTTGGGACCATTTTTGCGGTTCCCTTTGCGGACCACATACTCGTTTTGCGGTCTGGTCTGTGACCGCAGACCTGACTTCATAAGCTTAAGTTTTGGAAAATTTCACCCGATCCCATTTTTATAAAATCACCTTGGGGGTTATTTAAGATGGTTCCAACTGCTATTTTAGAGAGAGGGAAGTGCTCTAGAGAGAGCGGAGGAATCCCTAAGCATTTGGTTCATCAATCCTTGCTCAAGTCTTGGAGAATTCACAAGGAAAACTCACAAGGTCTTCATTCAAGAGGTAAGGTTCCATACCCTAGTCTTCAATTTAAAATTTGGGGTAGAAGATGGGTAATAGGGAATGTGATTCTTGGGTATGAGAGTGTTATTTATGCATGCATGTATCAACAAGGTTTGTGGGAAGGTTGTTGAGCTCAAATGGTTACACATTGAGTTGTGGGATGAAGGAATCCACCATAGGAGAACCTTGAAATCATAATGCGCACCTAGTGCTTGATAAAATGCTTTAATGAGCTGAAACCACAAATATCTTCCTAATTATGATTGTTCAATTTTATAATCTACTAACCTATGGAGTTGGGATGAAAAATCCCTTCAAACTCACCTCTAGGCCGAGCTCAAACTTGAGAATGGTAAAAAAAATGGGATAAATCCCGACTTTGGGACTATTAAAATAATGGGCGTCAGGCCTTCTTCGCGTTCGCGAACCAGCAACGGCCCTCTTGGCCTTCGCGGTCGTGAGGGGCTGCACGCGTTCACGGTGGCCTGTCCCCTTGGCCTTCATGTTTGTGAACCTGGCCTCGCGTTCGCGAAGTACAACCCCTATCTCCCCCCAAGAATCCCTTAACCCATCGAGTTAGCGAGTGAAGGGTCGCGCTCACGAAGTGTAATCCCTCAGATGCTTCGCGTTCGCGACCTCTTTTCTGCATTCACGTAGAAGAAAAACCTCCCCAGTCCCATGTTAACCTTTGCGATCATGAGAGTAGCTTCGCGATCGCGAAGAACAACAGACCAGACATCAGCAACAGTGAAAACCATCAACCTTCTAAGTGCAAAATAGATTCGTAGCCTATCTGAAACTCATTCGAGCCCCTCGGGCTCCAAAACAAAAATGCACACAACTGTAATAACATCACACAATCTTGCTCGCGCGATCAAAATACCAAAATAATACTTAGAACTACGAATTGGGCATCAAAATGCATCAAATTTTCAAAGAAACTTAAAAACATTCAAATTCACAACCAAGCATCTGAATCATGCCAAATCAACTCCGTTTTACACCAAATTTTGCAGACAAGTCATAAATAGTAAAATGAACCTATACCAAGTTCCGGAACGAAAATCTGTACCCAGTAGCTATAAAGGCAACCTATGGTCAAACTTCAGAATTCCCTAATCCTTCAAATCCCTAGTTTTCAACAAATCACGTTAAATCAAATTAGGGACTTCTGAATTCAATTTCAGGCATATGCCCAAGTCCAAATTCATGATACGGACCCACCGCAATCATCAAAATACCGATCTGATTCTGTTTACATAAAATATTGATCGTAGTCAACTCAAATCATTTTTAAGGCTAAATTATATATTTTCATCAGTTTTTCACATAAAAGTTTTTCGGAAAAAGACATGGATTGTGCACCTAAATCGAGGAATATTAAACAAAGCTAATCAAGGCCTCGAAACATGAAAATAAAGGCTAAAACTCAAAATGACCTATCGGATCATCACATCGAGCGAGAAGGAGAGGGTGGCTAGTGGTGAAAGAATCACTGCCATCTATCGCCGACGATCAACTCCGGCGGGCGGCAGAAGAGGGAAACGGCAGAGATATCTCTCACGGTTAAGTGAAAATGAGAGTGAGAGAGAGAATAGAGGGTGGCGGCTGTAACTTGAGAAAGTGAGGGTAGTCCCTTACGTTTTTTAGGATTTCGACTTTTATATTATAAAACATGGAATACAAAAATATAAAGGTAAAAATGCATAAATTAAAATGTGTTGTCCTCCTTTTATGTGGAAATAAAGAATAAATGTAAAAGACAATATGTGGTTCATATGTTAAAGATGTCATGTCACATCAACATGACTTGTCACATCAATATGACTTGTCACATCGCATGTTTGGTCATGTCAAATGTCACATGAAATTCTTCATCACATCGGACGTTGACGGGACAGAGGGGGACTCCGAGGCCTGCGGACGCGGGCATGTGTACCTTGAAGTCTCCAAAGCATCAACACATCGCACTAATATCGAGGCTGATAGGATGCACCTGGATCGGCACAAAAACATGTGTAGAAGCGTAGTATGACTACACCACAACGGTACCCAGTAAGTGCCAAGCCTAACCTCGGTAGAGTAGTGACGAGGTCAAGTCATGGCCATACTAGGGAATAATAGGAAAACAAGGCAGGAGATATAATAATGTTATTAGATAACATAGTCAACAACTACAACACGTAAGGAAACACGAATCTTACAAGTTAAGAAACAACGACAACAACAAAAACAAAACAGCAAATAGAGGTAAACAACAGGGGTGCTCCCGAGGATCTGCCTCGTAGTCCCAAAAGTAAATATCTCAGAACGGCACGACAGAAACCTCGTGCAAATAATGATAACTGTACAGCAGAAACCTCATGCCACAATAACACTCCGCACAACAGAAACCTCGGGCCACAATAACACTTCACACGGAAGAAACCTCGTGCCACAATAACACTCCGCATGGAAGAAACCTCATGCCACATTAACATTCCGCCAGGCAGAAACCTATGCCAAAATAACACTTCGCACGGAAGAAACCTCATGCCATAATAACAGTCCGCACGGAAGAAACCTCGTTCCACAACCAATCAGTTATCTCAACAAAAATCACGAAAATAACACATAATAATGTAACAATGAAATTACAGCAAGGAATCCTACAGTTACAGAATCAATACGAAATCAAGAAGGCAGGTAATTCAACTAAGCATGTTGCACGAATTACAAGTAAGAGATAAGATACGTAGACATGTGACATTAGGCTAAACGTGATGACTACACGTTCTAGAGTAACTCAATTAAGGGAATAAAAGGAACTATTTAGCAAAAATGGATTTTTAACATTTAGCCCGAGTACACACTCGTCACCTCGTGTACACGGCCTTTACATATTGTAATTTACCATAACAGTACCAAATCCTAAGGGAAATTTCCCCCACACAAGGTTAGACAAGTCACTTACCTCAAACCTTGCTCAATCAATCAATAAGAAGACCTTTGCCTCGATTTTTCAACTCTAATCGGCTCGAATCTAGCCAAAACAATTACATACTATAAATATAACTACAAGAAGCTAATTTAAATAATAAAACTACGACATTAGCAAAGAATTAAAAAAGCGCCCCAAAGTCGACTCGGGCCAACGTCTCGGAACCCGACAAAATTATAAAATTCGATCACCCATTCGATATCGAGTTCACCCATACCAAAATTACTCAAATCCGATACAAAAATCTCGATCGAACCCTCAAAATTCGACCTAAGAAGGATTCCACCTTTTCCGTCAATTTCTCTATCCAAACCCTTAATTAAATAAATAAAATAGTGATAGATTAGTGAAAATTAATCATGAACGAGTCTAGAATCCTTACCCAAATGTTTCCTCTGAAAATTTCTCAAATATTCGCCTCAATCCGAGCTCTCTAGGTCCAAAATGGAGAATGAAATCAAACCCTCGAACTTAGGCCTTTTCTAACTAGTGAATTCGCACCTGCGAACCCACAGCCGCATATGCGGCTCCGCACCTGTGTAATTCCCATCGCAGGTGCAGTTCTCACGTAGCCTAGCAACTTCCGCTTCTGCGGACCAAAATGTGCATTCGTGCTTCTGCTCCTGCGACATAGGAGCGCTTCTACGCATGCGCTCTTGCGGACTAAGTCCGCTTCTACAATCACCAGGCCTTCCTGGCCTTTCCACTTATGCGCTTCCCCAATTGCATGTGCGAGTCCGCTTCTGCGGAACTCTGACAACATCTGCGATCCCAACTGGGCAGGCCACAAACCGCTTCTGCGGCTCGATGGCCGCTTCTGCGGTGCCGCACTAGACACAACAATGCTTCAGCTTTCCCACAAGTCCAATATTATTCTGGATTCAATCTGAATCACATGCGAGGCCCTCGGGGAAGGGGGGGCTCATCCGAATATACCAACAAGTCTTAAGACATCATACGAACTTAGTCGAGCCTTCAAATCACATCAAACAATGCTAAAACATGATTACACATCGATTGAAGCCTAATGAACTTTAGAAGTTCTAACTTCTATATTCGACGCCGAAACCTATCAAATCAAATCCGATTGACCTCAAATTTTCCACACAAGTCACAATTGACATTACAGACCTACCCCGATATCAAAAAGTCCACTCCCGGTCAAACTTTCCAAAAATCATCCAACTTTCCAACTTTCGCCAATTAACGCCGAAATGATCTACGGACCTACAAATAAACATAAGGATATCTCCTAAGACCAAAATCACCCTACGGAGCTACTGGAATCGTCAAAACTCAATTCTGGAGTCATCTTCACAGAATTCAAACTAGGGTATATTCCTAGAACTTAAATTTCCAATCTAGGGACTATGGGTCCCATTCCACTTCGAAACTCTCCCGAACCTGACACCAAGCACCCCGGAAAGTCACAAAACCACAAAATGAAATAGAGGGAGCAATAAATAGGAATTCGGGGCTAATACTCTCAAAACGACCGGCCGGGTCGTTACATCCTCCCCCTCTTAAAACAAACGTTCGTTCTCGAACGAGTATAGAGACATACATGAAGTGGTGAAAAGATGAGGATAACGGCTGTGCATATCATGCTCATTCTCCAAACTCGCCTCCTTGACCGAATGACCCCTCCACTGAACCTTCACTAAAGCAATGTTCTTTGACCTCAACTTTAGAACATGTCTGTTCAAAATGGCCACCAACTCCTCTAACCTTTCCCAAGAATATCATACGGATTTTTTCCTACTCCAGGTATGTTAAGGCTAGGCCCTTCCTTCATGTTGGCATGATCTCGTAATTACATGTGATTGATAACGAGGCATAAAGAGAAGTTCATACTCCCGAATTTATATACATTATCCTAGTATCATAAATTACAGTATTCTCCTTATCGGGACTTCATATTTAATTGAGTATTGTCTTCTTCCAGTCAAAAGAGCAGAGAGCCTATATATACAGTATTACAGTATTTTCATTACCATCGAGCTATAATCGATGGGCAGGTCCCTATTGGGCAACCTCTGATCAGATGGTAAGTTATATACCGAGCCTACTGTGGCAGAGCGCCTATGAGCGAGCCTAGAATGGAAAAGATACAAAGCCTAGTATAGTCGAGCGCCTATGAGCGAGCCTACTACAGCAGAGCATTTATATATACCAAGCCCTATAAGGTCGGACAACTATTTTACTTACTATATTGAGAGAGGTGAGTCAGTATCAGCAGGTAAGCATATCTTCAAATTATCTTTGACTCCCAGTTACTTTCAGTTATTATATTATCAATTCAGATTCAGCTTTCAGTTATTCTGTTGCTTTTATATACTTGGTATGTTATTTCATACTAATGTCCCTTTCTCTAGGAACGCTGCATTTCATGCGTGCAGGTTAAGACAGACAGGCGGGTAGACCTCCTCAGTAGGTGTTTCTCGAGTTCAGCTTTATCGGTAAGCTCCACGTCCTTCGGAGTTCCCGGGTCTAGAAGTTTTGTGTACATCTTTTGTATATATGTATATAGGTTATGAGTAGGTCAGGGCCCTATTCCAATCACGGTACATCCATCAGTGGAGGCTTGTAGACATGACCTGTCAGTTAGTGAAGTATGTTGGGCTTGTAAGCCTTGTATGTATATTTTGTTGGTTTGTCAGTTGTAGTAGTCATGACGGCCTTGCCATCCCAGCTTTATATTGATGTTTAATCAGCTTTGGTATCCATTCAGTTTTATATTTTTCTTCGCAAATTGTCTTGCAATGTGGCCCATGGACAAAGTATGATATTATATGTTCAGATTCCCTTAGTCGCAAGTTAGTACGCAAGGATAGGTGAGGCACCGGGTGCCGGTCTCACTCCCCAGGTTCGAGGTGTGATAATGCATCTCTGAGACTCTGGGGAACATACTCCCTCAAGAACATATCAGAGAAATAAGTCCAAGTGAGTGAAGCTGCCTCGACAGGACTACCCAACTCGTATGCTCACCACCACTGATAGGCCACTCCTATAAGCTAGAACGTAGTGAAATAAACCCCACTAGACTCCACAACACCCATAGTACGGTGGATACGGTGGCACTCCTCAAGAAAACCCTGGGCATACTCTGATGCCAAGCCACTAAAAGTAGGAGGGTGGTACTTCTTGTAGCTCTCGAGCCTCAGCTGCTCCCCCTCAGAAATGGTTGCCCTAGCCTCGGTCTAGACTGGAGCTACTGGCTCTATTGGTAGGACCTCTGGAACCTGGTCGACCTGAATTCACTGCTCTAGGGTACGAGCAGCGGGAGTCTGTGCTCCTTCCCCGGCCTAAGATGTTGTAGGAGCAAGTGGTATCAATCCTGCCTAAGCCAACATGCTAAACATGCTCAGAAACTGGGCGAGAGTCTCCTGGAGGGCTGGTGCAGTAATATGGGTCTCAGGTGCCTGCACTCCAACTGGAGCTACTGGTGGCTCCTCTGTGGCAGCTCATGCGGGTGCTCTGGCTTCACCACGTGGCCGTCCTCGGACTCTACCCCTGCCCCGGCCCCGACCCCGGTCTCTCGCGGATCTAGCAGGGGGCGCGGGTGTCTGGTCATCTGATCTAGTTGTATGTGTCCTCACCATATGTGAGAGAATAGAAAGACATAAATTTAGAATCCAAAGTCAAAAATTTCACACGATAAGGAATCAAAGAAGTGAAGCTTTTCCTAAGAGTTCCATAGCCTCCCAAAGATAAGCACAGACGTCTCCGCACCGATCCGCGAGACTCTACTAAACTTGCTTGTGACTTATAACACTTATGAACCTAGTGCTCTGATACCAACTTGTCACGACCCGAATTCTCTTGGTAAGATGTGGTGACGGCACCTAATCTCTAAGACTAGGTAAGCCTAAAAAATATGTGGAATAACTGAAATAATAACTTAAATAGAAAACATCAACAGCTATATAAATGAAAACAGCCGCTTAATATGTACAAATCCCAAACCCCGTTGAATTATAAGTCACAAGCTCTAGATACAGTGTGAAACGCTCCTATACATCACTATCTATCAAAATGTAAAGAAATAAGAAAAGAACGGTCTAATATCAAGGTTGATAGTATGCACCTGGATCTGCAAACAAACATGTGCAGAAGCGTAGTATGAGTACACCACAATATTACCCAGTAAGGGCCAAGCCTAACCTCGGTAGAGTAGTGACGAGGTCAAGTCAGGGCCGTACTGGGAATAATAGAAAAAACAAGGCAGGAGATATAATAATGTAATTATATGATAGAGAGGTGTAACACTAGAAATTCACAGAAGATAACAACCCGAAAGTGAAGAAGACAACTACAACATGTAAGGAAACAAGAATCTTACAAGTTAAGAAACAACAACAATAACAATAATACAGCAAATAGAGGTAAACAACAGGGGCACTCCCGAGGTACCGCCTCGTCGTCCCAAAAGTAAATATCTCACAATGGCATGGCAGAAACCTCGTGCAAACAATGATAACCGCACGGTGGAAACCTTGTGCCACAATAACACTCCACACAGCAAAAACCTCGTGCTACAATAACACTTCGCACGGTAGAAACATCACGCCACAATAACACTCTGCAAGAAACCTCGTGCCACTATAACACTCCGTACGGCAGAAACCTCATGCCACAATAACTCTCCGCACGGAAGAAACCTTGTGCCATAACCAATCAGTTACCTCAATAAAAATCACGAAAACAACACATAACAATAGAACAATGAAATTACATAAAGGAATCCTACAGTTAAAGAATGAATACGAAATCAAGAAGGCAGGTATTTCAACTAAGTATTTTGCACGAATTACAAGTAAAAGATAAGACACGTAGACATGTGACATTAGGCTAAACATGATGAGTACATGTGTTAGAGTAACTCAATTAAGGGAATAAAAGGAACTATTTAGCAAAGACCAGATTTTCAACATTTAGCCCGAGTACGCACTTATCACCTCGCGTACCCGGCTTCACGTATTGCAATTTACTATAACAGTACCAAATCCTAAGGGGAATTTCGCTCACACAACGTTAGACAAGTCACTTACCTCAAAACTCGCTCAATCAATCAATAAGAAGACCTTTGCCTCGATTTTCCAACTCTGAGCAGCTCGAATGTAGCCAAAACAATTGCATACTCTAAATATAACTATAAGAAGGTAGTTTAAATTATGAAACTACGACCAAAATTACTCAAATCCGACAAAAAAATCTCGATCGAAATCTCAAAATTACGCCTAAGGACTTTTCCACCTTTTCCCCCAATTTCTCAACCCAAATCCTTAATTAAATGAAGAAACTAAAGATAGATTAGTGGAAATTAATCAAGAACGAGTCAAGAATCCTTACCCAAATATTTTCTCTTAATATCCCTCAAAATTTCGCCTCAATCCGAGCTCTCTAGGTTCAAAAAATAGAGAATGAAATCACACCCTCGAACTTAGGCCTTTTCTGCCCAGTGAATTTGCACCTGCGAACCCACAGCCGCATCTACGGCTTCGCACTTGTGGAATTCCCATTGCAGGTGCGGTTCTCACTTAGCCTAGCAAATTTTGCTTCTGCGGACCAAAATGTGCATCTTCACTTCCGCTACAGCGACATAGGAGCTCTTATGCGCACGCGCTCCTGCGGACTAAGTCCTCTTTTGTGATCACCATGCCTTTCTGGCCTTTCCGCTTTTTCCCTTCCCCAATCGCATGTTCGTCCGCTTCTGCGGAACTCTGACCGCATCTGCGGTACCAACTGGGAAGGCCACAAACCGCTTCTATGACTCGATGGCTGCTTCTACAATGCCGCACCTGCAGCCCAAAGTATGCGGGTGTGATTGCACATCGATTCAAGCCTTCAAATCACATCAAACAACGCTAAAAACAGGAATTGCACATCGATTCAAGTCTAATGAACTTTAGAACTTCTAACTTCTACATTTGACGCTGAAACCTATCAAATCAAGTCCGATTGACCTCCAATTTTGCACACAAGTCACAATTGACATTACGGACCTACTCCAACTTCTGGAATCGGAATCTGACCCCGATATCAAAAAGTCAACTCACGGTCAAACTTTTCGAAAATTATCCAATTTTCCAACTTTCGCCAATTAACGCCGAAATGATCTACGGACATCCAAATAAATACTCGGACACGCTCCTAAGAACAAAATCACCCTACGGAGCTACTTGAATCGTCGAAACCCCATTCCGGAGTCGTCTTTATACAATTCAAACTACGATAAATTTCTAGAACTTAAACTTCCAATCTATAGACTATGGGTCTCATTCCACTCTGAAACTCTCCCGAACCCGACACCAAGCACCCTGACAAGTCACAAAACCACAAAATGAAATAGAGGGAGAAATAAATAGGGGTTCAGGGATAATACTCTCAAAATGACTGGTCGGGTCGTTACATACAATAATATTGTAGTAACTTGAGGTCGTGGACATGATAGTTCTTCTTATGCACCTTCAACTGTCTAGACACGTAGGCAATCACCCTACCGTCCTGCATCAACACTGCGCCGAGACCAATGCGCGATGCATCATAATACACCGTGTAGGACCCCAAACCAGTAGGCAATCCCAACACTGGGACTGTAGACAAAGCATTCTTGAGCTTTTGAAAGCTGTCCTCACACTCCTCGGTCCACCTGAACGGAGCACCCTTCTGGGTCAATCTGGTCATATGTGCTATAATAGACGAGAAACCCTCTACAAATCGACGGTAATACCCCGCCATGCCAAGAAGTCTCTGGATCTCTATAGCTGAGGACGGTTTTGGCTAACTCTACACTGCTTCAATCTTCTTCGGATCTACCTTGATCCCCTCACTTGATACTGCATGACCCAAAAATACCACTAAATCTAGACAGAATTTCACACATAGAAAATTTTGCATATAGCCTCCTTTCTCTCAAGGTCTGAAGCACAATCCTTAGGTGCTACTCATGATCCTCCCGACTCGAGGAATACACTAGAATGTCATCAATTACCACAATGATGAAAGAGTCAAGATAGGGATGAAATACACTGTTAATCAAGTGCATGAATACTGCTAGGGCATTGGTCAACCTAAAAGACATCACAAAGAACTCGTAATGACCATACCGAGTCCTGAAAGCAGTCTTCGGGATATCTGGCTCCCAAAATCTTCAACTGATGATAGCCTGAACGCAAGTCGATCTTTGAGAACACTCTGGCACCCTGAAGCCGATCAAATAGATCATCAATACATCGTAATAGATATCTGTTCTTTACTGTAACTTCGTTCAACTGGCGGTAATCAATACACATTCGCATAGAACCATACTTCTTCTTTACAAACAAGACAGGAGCACCCCAAGGTGACACACTAGGCCGAATGAATCCCTTATCAAGCAACTCTTACAACTGTTCCTTTAACTCTTTCAACTCTGTTAGGGCTATACGATAGGGTGGAATAGTAACGGGTTGAGTGCCCGGTAACAAATCAATACCAAAGTCGATATCTCTATCAGGCGGTAAGCCCGGAAGATCTGCCAAAAATACGTTTTGATAATCCCTCACTATTGGAACTGGCTCAACGGTAGGAGTGTCAGCACTAACATCCCTCATATATGCCAGATATGCATCACACCCCTTCTCAACCATCCACTAAGCCTTTAGAAATGAGACAACACTGCTAGGAACATAATCTAAGGTACCTCTCCACCATAGCTGTGATAAACCTGGAATAGCCAACGTCACCGTCTTGGCATGACAATCAAGGAAAGTGTGATAGGGCGACAACCAGTCCATGCCTAAAATAACATCAAAATTTACCATACTGAGCAACAATAAATCATCTCTGGTCTCAAAACTACTAAGAACAACCAAACATGACCAATACACACGGTCAACAACAGTAGAATCACCCACGGATGTAGACACATAGATAAGAGAACTCAGAGAATCACGGGATACACCCAAATATGGAGCTAAATAAGATGGATGACACAGAAGAATAAGTGGAGCCTGGGTCAAATAAGACTGATGCATCTATATGACAGACCGGAACAATACCTGTGATGATAGAGTCGGATGCAACTGCCTCCGTCCTATCTGGAAGGGCATAGTATCTGGCCTGGCCTCCCCCTTTGGGGCGACCTCTTCCTGTCCGACCTCCACCTCGAGCTGGTTGTGCAGGTGGAGTGGTAGCTGGTGCTGTAACCATAGCCTGAGGATCCGGTGGAGCACGTAGTGCCTAAGTGGTCTGTGGAGGTGTGCCCCTCCTGACTCTAGGGAAATCCCTCACGATATGACGAGTGTCACCATACTCAAAATAAGCTCTCGAAGGACGTGACTATTGTGACTGGCTCGGGCCTGATCGGGTGGACTGACCACTGAAAGCACCCCGTGCATAAGGTGCACTAGACAATGGCAGCGCATAATAGGGAGCATGGGGCCTAGGAGTGGCCGGAGTACAGCTGGCGGCTGGAAGTGCTGAATGAATAGGGCAACCAACATTGTCACTATCCTGACGATCTGCAGTTGGGGCACGAGTACCACTATATGTGCCAGACTCTCGAGACCTCTTGGACTCCCTCTCCTCTCTTTCCCGAGTCAACATACCCTCCAATCTCCTAGCGATCCCACCACCTGCTGTTATGCGATGTCCATCTCCAACTCTCAGGACATGCAAAATATGATATTGGGGTTGTGTCCCTCAATAAATCGATGAACCCGCTCCCGAACAATAGCAACCAAGGCTGGTGAATGCCTAGCCAAATCACTGAACCAGACCGCATACTCTGACATGGTCATAGAACCCTGGCACAACTGCTCAAACTCTGCGCGCCATGCATGTTACATCTCGCATTTTCGTACGTTAAAGTTTCATCTTCAGTTAATTGACGTAGACTCGGGGGTGTGATTTTCTTGAGGTTATAAGCATTTATGCTATTTTATAACAAGCAATAAGTAAGTGCCTTGATAGATAAAGGGTAAACGATTCAAAGAAAATGAGTTTCGTTTAAGGTTGTTGATTTGGGATAAAATACGGTACAAGCCATAATACCCGGTATTTATGGACTAGTGCCATACAAGGTACTACATGACCATGATAATAAGGTGTACAAGGTATGTTAAAAGTGAGTAGTATTTTAAGTAAGTTGAGATAATTCTTACTTATGTGGATAATTGGTTAATTATTTGGTAGTGGGATATTACCTAATTAATTAGGGAATTATTGGATAAGGTTAATTAAACTACGTGGAAGCCCCCCATCAAATTAAGTGACTCATAAATCTTGTTGAAAGGTGGAAAACTAAAATGTTAAACACAAGACACTACATTTTTCTACGTGTAAAGACATACTTAGAAGCTTGGCATTTTAGCTTCATTTGGCCTTTAGATGTTGAAGTAAGTAATTTTATAATGTTCTTCCTATTACAAACATAACAAAACAGACGTTAGAATATATGAAGAGAATTCATAACATTTTCCTACTACAACACCAAAATAGCCCACGACGGAGAACTTGATTTCATAACATCTTAAGCAACGTGAGATTTTGTGATTCTAAGGGAGTACGGTGCAACCTTTCCCAAGAATATCATACGGATTTTTTCCTACTCCATGTATGTTAAGGCTAAGCCCTTCCTTCATATTGGCATGATCTCATAATTACATGTGATTGATAACGAGGCATAAAGAGAAGTTCATACTCCCGAATTTATATACATTATCCTAGTCTCATAAATTACAGTATTCTCCTTATCGGGACTTCATATTTAATTGAGTATTGTCTTCTTCCTGTCAAGAGAGCAGAGAGCCTATATATACAGTATTACAGTATTTTCATTACCATCGAGCTATAATCGATGGGCAGGTCCCTATTGGGCAACCTCTGATCAGATGGTAAGTTATATACCGAGCCTACTGTGGTCGAGCGCCTATGAGAGAGCCTAGAATGGAAAAGATACAAAGCCTAGTATGGTCGAGCGCCTATGAGCGAGCCTACTACAGCAAAGCAGTTATATATACCGAGCCCTATAAGGTCGGACAGCTATTTTACTTACTATATTGAGAGAGGTGAGTCAGTATCAGTAGGTAAGCATATCTTCAAATTATCTTTGACTCCCAGTTACTTTCAGTTATTATATTATCAATTCAGATTCAACTTTCAGTTATTCTGTTGCTTTTATATACTTGGTACGTTATTTCATACTAATGTCCCTTTCTCTAGGAACGCTGCATTTCATGCGTGCAGGTTAAGACAGACAGGCGGGTAGACCTCCTCTGTAGGTGTTTCTCGAGTTCAGCTTTATCGGTAAGCTCCACGTCCTTCGGAGTTCCCGGGTCTAGAAGTTTTGTGTACATCTTTTGTATATATGTATATAGGTTATGAGTAGGTCAGGGCCCTATTCCAATCACGGTACATCCATCAATAGAGGCTTGTAGACATGACCTGTCAGTTAGTGAAGTATGTTGGGCTTGTAGGCCTTGTATGTATATTTTGTTGGTTTGTCAGTTGTAGTAGTCATGACGGCCTTGCCTTGCCATCCCAGCTTTATATTGATGTTTAATCAGCTTTGGTATCCATTCAGTTTTATATTTTTCTTCGCAAATTGTCTTGAAATGTGGTCCATGGCCAAAGTATGATATTATATGTTCAGATTCCCTTAGTAGCAAGTTAGTACGCAAGGATAGGTGAGGCACCGGGTGCCGGTCTCGCTCCCCAGGTTCGGGGCGTGACAATGAATCTCTGAGACTCTGGGGAACATACTCCCTCAAGAACATATCAGAGAAATAAGTCCAAGTGAGTGAAGCTACCTCGGCCGGACTACCCAACTCGTATGCTCACCACCACTGATAGGCCACTCCTATAAGCTGGAACGTAGTGAAATAAACCCCACTAGACTCCGCAAAACCCATAGTACGGTGGATACGGTGGCACTCCTCAAGAAAACCCTGGGCATACTCTGACGCCAAGCCACTAAAAGTAGGAGGGTGGTACTTCTTGTAGCTCTCGAGCCTCAGCTGCTCACCCTCAGAAATGGTTGCCCTAGCCTCGGTCTAGACTGGAGCTACCGGCTCTATTGGTAGGACCTCTGGAACGTGGTCGACCTGGACTCGTTGCTCTGGGGTACGAGCGGCGGGAGTCTGTGCTCCTTCCCCATCCTAAGATGTTGTAGGAGCAAGTTGTATCAATCCTGCCTGAGCCAACGTGCTAAACATGCTCAGAAACTGGGCGAGAGACTCCTAGAGGGCTGGTGCAGTAATATGGGTCTCAGGTGCCTGCACCCCAACTGGAGCTACTGGTGGCTCCTCTGTGGCAGCTCGTACGAGTGCTCTGGCTGCACCACGTGGCCATCCTCGGACTCTACCCCTGCCCCGGTCCCGACCCCGGCCTCTCGCGGATCTAGCAGGGGGCGCGAGTGTCTGGTCATCTGATCTAGTTGTATGTGTCCTCACCATATGTGAGAGAATAGAAAGACATAAATTTAGAATCCAAAGTCAAAAATTTCACACGATAAGGAATCAAAGAAGTGAAGCTTTTCCTAAGAGTTCCATAGCCTCCCAAAGATAAGTACAGACGTCTCCGCACCGATCCGCGAGACTCTACTAAACTTGCTTGTGACTTATAATACTTATGAACCTAGTGCTCTGATACCAACTTGGCACGACCCGAATTCTCTCGGTAAGATGTCGTGACGGCTCCTAATCTCTAAAACTAGGTAAGCCTAAAAAATATGTGGAATAACTTAAATAGAAAACATCAATAGCTATATAAATGAAAACAGCCGCTTAATATGTACAAATCCCAAAATCCGTTGAATTATAAGTCACAAGCTCTAGATACAGTGTGAAACGCTCCTATACATCACTATCTATCAAAATGTAAAGAAATAAGAAAAGAACGGTCTAATATGGAGGTTGATAGTATGCACCTGGATCTGCAAACAAACATGTGCAGAAGCGTAGTATGAGTACACCACAATATTACACAGTAAGGGCCAAGCCTAACCTCGGTAGAGTAGTGATGAGGTCAAGTCAGGGCCGTACTGGGAATAATAGAAAAAACAAGGCAGGAGATATAATAATGTAATTATATGATAGAGAGGTGTAACAATAGAAATTCACAGAAGATAAAATCCCGAAAGTATAGAAGACAACTACAACATGTAAGGAAACAAGAATCTTACAAGTTAAGAAACAACAACAACAAAAATAATACAACAAATAGAGGTAAACAACAGGGGCGCTCCCGAGGTACCGCCTCGTCGTCCCAAAAGTAAATATCTCACAACGGCATGGCAGAAACCTCGTGCAAACAATGATAACCACACGGCAGAAACCTTGTGCCACAATAACACTCCACACAGCAAAAACCTCGTGCCACAATAACACTTCGCACGGTAGAAACATCATGCCACAATAACACTCCGCAAGAAACCTCGTGCCACTATAACACTCCGCACGGCAGAAACCTCATGCCACAATAACTCTCCGCACGGAAGAAACCTTGTGCCATAACCAATCAGTTATCTTAATAAAAATCACGAAAACAACACATAACAATAGAACAATGAAATTACATAAAGGAATCCTGCAGTTAAAGAATGAATACGAAATCAAGAAGGCAGGTAATTCAACTAAGTATTTTGCACGAATTACAAGTAAGAGATAAGACACGTAGAGATGTGACATTAGGCTAAACATGATGAGTACATGTGTTAGAGTAACTCAATTAAGAGAATAAAAGGAACTATTAAGCAAAGACCAGATTTTCAACATTTAGCCCGAGTACGCACTTATCACCTCGCGTACCCGGCTTCACGTATTGCAATTTACTATAACAGTACCAAATCCTAAGGGGAATTTCGCCCACACAAGGTTAGACAAGTCACTTACCTCAAACCTCGCTCAATCAATCAATAAGAAGACCTTTGCCTCGCTTTTCCAACTCCGAGCAGCTCGAATCTAGCCAAAACAATTACATACTCTAAATATAACTATAAGAAGGTCGTTTAAATAATGAAACTATGACTTTAGCAAAGAATTGAAAAATTGCCCCAAAACGTCGACCCGGGCCCACGTCTATGAACCTGACCAAAATTATAAAATTCTAACACTCATTCGATATCGAGTTCACTCATACCAAAATTACTCAAATTCGATACAAAAATCTCGATCGAAACCTCAAAATTTTGCCTAAGGATTTTTCCATCTTTTCCCCCCAATTTCTCAACCCAAATCCTTAATTAAATGAACAAACTAAAGATAGATTAGTGGAAATTAATCAAGAACGAGTCAAGAATCCTTACCCAAATGTTTTTTCTTAATATCCCTCAAAATTTCGCCTCAATCCGAGCTCTCTAAGTTCAAAAAATGGAGAATGAAATCACACCCTCGAACTTAGGCCTTTTCTGCCTAGTGAATTTGCACCTGCGAACCCACAACCGCATCTGTGGCTCTGCAGTTGCGGAATTCCCATTGTAGGTGCGGTTCTCACTTAGCCTAGCATATTTTGCTTCTGCGAACCAAAATGTGCATCTTCACTTCCGCTACAGCGACATAGGAGCTCTTATGCGCACGCGCTCCTGCGGACTAAGTCCTCTTCTGTGATCACCATGCCTTTCTGGCCTTTCCGCTTTTTCCCTTCCCCAATCGCATGTGCGAGTCCGCTTCTGCGGAACTCTGACCGCATCTGCGGTACCAACTGGGAAGGCCACAAACCGCTTCTACGACTCGATGGCTGCTTCTGCAGTGCCGCACCTACAGCCCAAAGTATGCGGGTGTGATTGCACATCGATTCAAGCCTTCAAATCAAATCAAACAATGCTAAAACACGAATTGCACATTGATTCAAGCCTAAAGAACTTTAGAACTTCTAACTTCTACATTCGACGCCGAAACCTATCAAATCAAGTTCGATTGACCTCCAATTTTGCACACAAATCACAATTGACATTACGGACCTACTCCAACTTCTGAAATCGAAATCTGACCCCGATATCAAAAAGTCAACTCCCGGTCAAAATTTTCGAAAATCATCCAATTTTCCAACTTTCACCAATTAACGCCGAAATGATCTACGGACATCCAAATAAACACCCGGACACGCTCCTAAGAATAAAATCACCCTACGGAGCTACTTGAATCGTCGAAACCCCATTCCGGAGTCGTCTTCATACAATTCAAACTACGATAAATTTCTAGAACTTAAACTTCCAATCTATGGACTATGGGTCTCATTCCACTCTGAAACTCTTTCGAACCCGACACCAAGCACCCTGACAAGTCACAAAACCACAAAATGAAATAGAGGAAGAAATAAATAGGGGTTCAGGGCTAATACTCTCAAAACGACTGGTCGGGTCGTTACATACAATAATATTGTAGTAATTATTGTTAATTGTTTAAGAACAATAAGTTGATAGAATGTCCTAATATTCGAAAATATGACAATAATCAATAAATTGTTTTGATTCTTTAGAAATAAATCCAAATAATAAAGTTAAATTTATTTATTATATCATCAATAATAGCCATAGGAATAACTCAAAATAATAAAGTTAAGATCGTGAATTATTTATGCAAAGTCAACCCCGGACCTGCATTCTGGAACCTGACAAAACTCACAAATGCCAAATACCTATTCCGATACGAGTCCAAATATATGTGTTTCATTCAATTCCATCCTCAAATCGCCCATCAAATCATCAATTTTCACTCTGCAACCCCCCCCCCCCTAAATCCCACCTTTAATTCACATAATTTAGGTGTAATATTCTATGGATAATCAATATCTAACACCAAAATCAAGTAAGGATTACTTAACCCTTCAATTGTAATGAAAAGCCCTTCAAAAATCGCCCTTAGCCGAGATCCACAACTCCAAAAAACAAAAATAGCCAAACCCTTCCAAATTATATCCTGTCCAGCAAATTCTGCTTTTGCGGAAACCTGACCGTATTTGTGGTGCCTCTTCTGCGATCACAGAACCACAACTGCACACTTCACTTAATTCCTGACCTACCACTTCTGTGGTCATCCCATCGCACTTGTGCACCCGCATTTGCGGTCTTTCATCGCAGATGCGACCCCGCACATGTGCCTAATCATCCGCATATGTGATCCCTGCCTTCTCCAACCTAGTTGTGCTTCTGCGACCACAAGCCCGCATTTGCGGACTCAAATCTACTACCATCACTTCGCTGATGTGGTAGCACCAGAACCAGAAATCTTTAGTAATGACAACAATATCAAAAATGTCTGAAATCAATCTGAAACACACCCGAGGCCCTCAGGACCCCGTCCAATCACACCAACCAATCTCAAAATTAACACGGACCTACTCGAGGTCTCAAATCACATAAAACAACAATAAAACCATGAATCTCACCTCAATTAAAACCTAAAGAACTAATCCAAATTTCCTAATTCAAAACTTCTGCCGAACATGCCTAAACAACTCAGAATGACCTGAAATTTTACATGTGAATCCCAAATGACACAACATACCCATCCCAACTACCGAAACCAAAATCTGAACCCGATACCATCAAAGTCAACACTCGGTCAAACCTATCAACCTTCCAAACCTTCAATTTACCAACTTTGCCAATTCAAGCCAAAACAACTTAGGAACCTCCAAATCCAAATACGGACATACGTCTAAGTCTAAAATCACCATACAAAGATATTGGAACCATCAAAATACCATTCCAGAGTCGTCTATACAAAAGTCAAACTCCAGTCAACTCCTATAACTTAAGCATCCACCTTGGGACTAAGTGTCCCAATTCAATACAGAACTTCCCCGAAACCAAACCAACCATCCCCACAAAACACATAATCACAAGTACACATATGTAAAATATTAAACAGGGGAAATGGGACCAAAATACTCAAAACTATCGGTCGGGTCATTACATTCTCCCCCTCTTAAACAAACGTTCATCATCGAATGAGTCTAGAATCATACATGGAGTCTCAACAAGGTGCAGATATCTGCACCACATCTCTTTCTCGGTCTCTGAAGTATCCTCCTGAACCGGTTAATATCTCCAATGGACCTTCACCGATGCTATATTCTTTAACCTCAACTTTTGAACCTGCCGGTCCAAAATGGCCAATGGATCCACATCATAAGTCAAATATTCGTCCAACTACACCATGCTGAAGTCCACTACATATGACGTATCCCCATCATACTTTCGGAGCATGAAAACATGAAATACTTGGTGAACCCTGATAGACTAGGTGGCAAAACAAGTCTGTAGGCCACCTCTCCAACTCTCTCAAACATCTTAAAAACACCAATATACTTAGGGCTCAACTTGCCCTTCTTCCTAAACCTCATCACACCCTTTGTAAGGCCCCATAAAATTATACTAGAACCCAGGGTTTCTTAGTGTCGAGGTACGCTAATGTGTATTGGAGTGTACAGTACGTCGGGGAGTTAAAAGAAACGTTTTGCAGAATATGGCATTTTTGCGGTCCACTATGCGACCGCAGAACCTCTTCGCGGACCGCAGATCGGCCGTAGAGTGCAACAGAACTTGAGCCAATTTTTGATGATCATTTTGTGGTCATGTATGTGACCGCAAAATCATTTTGCGGCCGCACAATCCGTCGCAGAACCAGCATGAAGATTTCTGAAGGGAGATTTCGCGGTGCGTTATATGACCATATAACTGTTATGCAGGCCGCATAACCGTCGTAGACCTGACCAGGCCAGCCTAGGTTTTTGGGACCATTTTTGCGGTCCCCTTTGCGGACCGCATACTTATTTTGCTATCCGGTCTGTGACCGCTAACTCGGCTTCGTAAGCTTATGTTTGGGAAATTTTCACCTGATCCCATTATTATAGAATGACCTTGGGGGTTATTTTAGAGGGTTCCAACTACTATTTTAAAGAGAGGGAAGTGCTCTAGAGAGAGAGGAGGAATCCCTAAGAATTTTGTTCATAAATCCTTGCTCAAGTCTTGGAGAATTCACAAGGAAAACTCACAAAGTATTCATCAAAGAGGTAAGGTTCTATACCCTAGTCTTCAATTTCGAATCTGGGATAGAAGATGGGTAATGGGGAGTGTGATTCTTAGGTATGAGACTATTATTTATGTATGCATGTACCAACAAGGTTTGTCAGAAGGTTTTTGAACTCGAATGGGTAAACATTGGGTTGTGGAACGAAGGAATCCACCATAGGAGAACCTTGAAATCATAATGCATACCTAGTGCTTGATAAAATGCTTAAATGAGCTGAAATCAGGAATATCTTCCTAATTATGGTTCAATTTCATTATGACTCTAATTAGATCGAAGTTGCTAGGATTTCCAGAATATTGTAGTAATTTAAGGAAAGCTCAAAGCGAGGCATGTCGTCTGAACTTCTCTCTTAGAATTGAATCCCACGATGTTCTTGTGAGTCTCAAGTATGATAGGCAAAGTTCTTATTTCTCATATTCCGAGATATTCATTATAAATTTTACTATTCCGAATAAGCTTTGTGTCGAAAGATATATGTTCAAAATTTGTTCCGAATGCTCTTATCATATGATGTTATCCTTCGAGAATGTGTTCAAGGTATGGGTTGTGTATTAAAATGTTATGACTTCAAGTCGTGTTTCAAATGATAGTTATTATGCCAAATTGTGGAAGAAAACTCAATGTGCTTAAGACTCTTAATTTCGCATATATGTACTTAATGTCTTGATTAGAAATGCCTTGTTGTTGGTTATAATTCATGATGATGCTTGAAAGTGAAAGGGGTGAGTATGAAATATGAAATACGACCGACGTGCCAAGAATGATATTACATTTGTGACCACTAGTGCCAATGAAATGAAAAGATGTGTAAAAGATTATGAAATGAGCTAAAAATCCTTTATGTAATAAACATTTTGCGAGTATCGTTAGTCACCGAGGAAGGGTAGGTTTAAACAACCTAACCCCGAAATTACATGTGCCGGTGTAGGAGTGATTGAGGGGTAAATTTCCGAACTGATGTGTTCAGAATATTCCCCTTAAATGGGATGAGATTGATGTGTTGAGACTGACTCCCCTTATTTGGGATAAGAGGATTGCTAGCGGAATGTGATGTCGATCCACATGGCATTGTTGTGAGACGGCCTAGCCGATTGGGTCGAAATCGGACGCCATGCCACACACACGGTGCTGATTGTGATTGTGGGTAGATGTCTTTGGGTGAGATGGCCTAGCCGATCGGGTCGTGATTGGACTCCGTGCTAAAAATACGGTGGTATATCGGTACTAAAGATCTCCCAACCTAAAATATTGAAAATTACTTTAAAGCGTATCTTGCTCCTAACTTGATGCTTTGGTATTTTTTGAGGCTTCCATTGATCCTATCATTGTTTCTCCTTGTATTGTTACTCGTCTTATTGAGAGGGTTTTTAGTCTTACATACTAGTACTATTCCATATCTACTAATGTCCCCTTTGTCGAGGGTGTTACATCTTTAATGGATGCGGGTAGTTTCACAGCATGCAGCATTGATCAATGATAGCGCTACACCCTCTTCCCAGCTGACTTGGTGAGCCCCAATTCATTTTGGGGTCGTGTATCTTTTTTTCCTTGTGTATTATGTTTTGAGGTATAGCCGGAGCATTGTTGCAAGCACTATCATATTACTCTTTTGTATCCGTTAGAGGCTCTGTAGACATAGTGTAGGTTGTACATTGGTGTTGGGAAAGTCAAACTAGAATTGTGGTAATTGTATCACATGTTCCACTTCACGCTATGAATATGTAATGTATTTTTGGAAATTATAAATGAAGTAACTAATGGTAATGAGATTGTGTTGTTCACGTGATCATCTTATTGTCTAATTAATGGGAATGCACATCCACTTTATTCATGGATAAGTTCGGGTAGAAAGCATCTAGCAAGCTTGCATGACCGATTTATCTCGGTTGAGCGCCAGTCGCGCTCCCCGAGGTCTGGTAGAACCTTCTCACCCACCATATATGCCACATCACAAGTCTTCCTATTAGCATAACTCTTTTACCTGGACCGCACTGTATGAAGATGCTCCTAAATCACCTTCACCTTCTCCAAAGCATCTCAGACCAAATCCGTGCCCAACAACTAGCCTCCCTAGGCTCAAACCAACCATCTGTAGAATGACATCGCCTCCAATATAAGGCCTCATAAGGAGCCATCTAGATACTAGACTGATAGCTGTTGTTGTAGGCAAGCTCTGGTAATTGGAGAAACTGATCCCACTAACCCCTTAAGTCAATGACACAGGCTTGTAATATGTCCTCCGAGATCTGAATAGTGCGCTCGAACTTCTCGCTCGTCCTGGGATGAAATGCTATACTTAACTCAACCTGTTTGCCCAACTCACGTTGCACTGCTCTCCAAAAAAGTGATGTAAACTGCGTGCCTCGATCCGAGATAATAGACACGGGCATGCCATGAAGGCGAAAAATCTCCTGAATATAAATCCAAGCCAACTGCTCTGAAGAGTAGGTAGTCATGACTGGAATGAAGTGTGCATAATCGGTCAATCTATCCATAATGACCCTACATCGAATCTCCTCAAGGCCCGCAGAAGCCCAACTACAAAATCCATAGTGATACGCTCTCACTTCCACTCTGGAATATTAATCCTCTGAAGTAGACCACCCGGTCTCTAATACTTGTTGCTCCAAAATGCACACACAAGTATACATGAACGACAAGTAATAAAGAGTGAGTAGAGTATCGTTCCCATGAGAAATTATGCTTAACTATCAACTAAATTAAACTAAAATAATTAATATATTCGAGTGATTTTCTGAATTTTGATTACTTAACTATAACTAATATGGAGTAACAAACTAAGAAACTAAAGGAAACAAGTCAGCGAGCTTAAAGATGAATTCACGGGGAGAAAATATTCTACATCTATGGGTCAGCTAACAATCTGGTTGAGTTTTCTACTTAAACTGTCTAATTAATTTATATGGTTTATTGATTGACATGATTGATATTGCTCATAGTATTCTCCCGAAGTACTACTCGCCTATTCATGCTAACCTAACGCCTATATTCCTATGGAATTAGGATTAACAAGAACGCATTAATAATTCCTATAAAATAACCAAGCAGCGTGATTAGGTATATCCCTATCCTAACCACGAATCCATTCCCTGATGCCCAAGTTCAAGATCTTGCTCTACTCAATCCTATAGGCAACCTAGAATTCCCTCTCCCGAGTTCAATCCTAGATTTGTAGATAAAATTTAATTGATAATCAAGCAATCAAATAATTAAGCACAAGATTGAATAAATAAACCAATATTATTGAATAATAAGATCAATCCAAGCTTCAAACTACAACGTTCATGTAGCACCCATGTTGTACCATATTTTTCACAAGTCCAAACAATGTAAAACTTATAGTATTATACAAGGTTAATTAAAGTGTTAGAGTCACCACCTAGTATTTAAGGTACACTAGGACACCTGTATTACACTATGTAATGTACATTTGATTATGGTCTGCAAAACTGTTGAGATTATAGGTAAGGGTTCAAGTTATCTCGAGGGGAAGGTATTAGGCATCCCTCAAGATCCACAAAATGTGGTTCTGGTGAACTCAATCAAATAAATGAGGGAAGGTTCAAAAGAATGATTAACTAATTCATAAAGAGTTCCTATCGAAAAGTAGCCAATGCAATTGTCATGTAGAGAATAGATATTCAAAGCATGACCATTTCATTTGTCGCAAAATATATACGATATGATATGCAAAGTAGATTAATAAACAAAAAAGAATTTGGAGTTGGATTGAAAGAATTGGGTTCGAAATAAAGTATAGAAGGAAACCAAGGGGGATTATTACCCTACTAAAACTAACTAGAAGATAAATGAAAATCCTTTTTTGCATTTTTATTGGACCTTAATCCCTCAAGTAAGCTGTCCACAAAATCCATTGTCAGGAAAAGTATAAATTTTTTGGGTTTTTTTTCCTTTTCTCTTTTTTTCCACAAATTTTTATTTTGTTTTTTTTCTTTTCTGATTGTTTTTCACAAATTACACTACGGAAGAGTACTACAAATAAGCTAAGATAGCACAGAAAATTACCTAGATAATCTTTCCACCCCACACTTAAAATTGTGCAATGTCCTCAATGAATACTATAAATAACAAGAGGGTAAAAGAGACTCCCTGGTAAGTCAAAGCATTAGCAACTCACAGGATACTCAGACTTCTCCCAGGTATGGCCCTCTGTGTAGGTACTCCACACTTAGTTTCAATCATCTGCTCATTTTTGCACATGCCTAATGGCTTTGATTCCATGCTCCTACTCCTACAGAACACAAAAACAACACTATAATGATAACACAATAAAAATTAAAAAAAAATAAAAAGAAAAAGTAGAGTTGGGTTGCCTCCCAACCAGCGCTTGATTTAATATCGCAACACGACGCTATCACTTTTATCACTTCTCTTTCCACTTTGAGGATATGAATTGCTCTCCCAATTTTGCATAATTTTTTCTATCACGTTTTTGAGGCGGTGGTGCGACTATAAAGTAACCAAGCATTGATATCGCATCTTCTAGTTTTTGTCCCTTATGTGAGGTATGTTATTTTGTCTTTTTGGTGTGGAAAATTTTAGAATGTAAGGTTCTTGTTCTTCATCTATACATCTCTCCAAAGGCTTGATCTCCATGCCTTCATCCAAACATAACGTAGAAAAATGTTTAGAATGAAGACCAACACGCCCCAACTCCAAAACACCATTATTTTTTACGTCCTCAATAATATATACTCCCTCAACCTCGGCATCATCAACAAGAACATGGTCTAATGATTAGTATTCTCGTTTTAGCTCCTCAATTTGGCCTAGAAGATCTTTTTTCACTTCACACAACTCATTACTAAATTGTTGGGCATTACACGCATCAACCTTTGAACTCAAATCTGCATCCAAGTTGCGCACAACCTATCACGACCCAAAGTCCATTAAAGGTTGTGATGGCGCTTAACACTACTGTCAGGCAAACTAACAATAAAAGTTTAACTCGAATATTCATTTTAGTAATTTGAAATCAAAATTTTCCTTCAATAAATAAATCAAGAATAAAATTTACCGAGTAAATGATAATGTTTCCCCAACTACAATACTGAACAACTCGTAAGTACCCCCAAAACCCGATGTCACAAGTGCATGAGCATCAACTATGAAGTAAAATAAAATACAGCATCTGTCCGAAATACAAATTAGACATGAAAAATACAAATAACCCTGCTGGCTGCGGATCGTAACCTGAAATGTAGCTCGCGGCAAGTCCCCGCATCATCCGTGCCTCCGTGCCCAAAGGACTACCGGACATAAAAATACCTGCACAAAAATATACAACAAGTGTAGCATGAGTACATAAATCCACGTGTACCCAGTAAGTATCTAGCCTAACCTTGGAGGAGTAGTGACGATGGGTTGACATCGACACTCACTAGTGGTCCAATAATATCAGGTACAATAAGGAGGTGAACAAATATGAGGCAAAGTAAATAAATGAAATAAATAACTGTAAATCTGTGGTGCAATTATCCTCCTTACAATAAACTCAAGCTCTTAATTAGCAATTCCTCCTCAACCGGAGCACATATATATATATATATATATATGTATAATGGACCTCACCAAATAGGTTTTTATAATTTGAATCAGGGAAAGACTCACAGATACTCTGGCTTCTTGCCAAATATTACGCACGATTCATAATCTGACGTTCATAATCACAAATATTACGCATGATTCATAATCAGAGTTAGACAGGATACTTACCTCGCTCCGACGTTCCATAATCCAGCTCCAACGCCACTCTAAAACCCCAAACCGATGCTCGTCGCTCCCAAACTAGTCAATAAATGTGCAAATCCACAAATATATATTCTAATACTCATAAAAAATCAATTTATACAAATTCCCAACTCCGTTTGAAAAGTCGATAAATCAACCATCGGGCCCACGTGCCCAGATTTTAAAAAATTTCGAAGATAAACATTACCCATAACATCATGAACTCGAATATATGATTTATTCTCAATTCCATGCCAAATTTCGTCGTCAAAATCCAAAAATACTAATTTCTAGGTTTTCTACCAAAATCTCAAATTTCTCTTAATTTCCATGCTTAAATCCGTATATAAATCATGTATTTAACTCACAATGTGAAGAAAGCACTTACCCCATTATAGTTTATGAAGATGGCACTCCAAAAGTGCTCCATAATCGGCTCCCGTGGATGAAATGAAGTGAAATTGAGCCAAACCCTCGTTTTAAAGAAGCACACTGCCCGGCCAGATCTTCGCACCTGCGGTCCAATATCCACTTCAGTGCCTCCGCACCTGCGGAAATTCCATCGCAGGTGTGGCTCCAGCTCGGCCCAACAGCCCCCGCTTATGCGCCCAAAGTAGCGCACCTGCGCTCCCACTTCTACGGGCCACAAGCGCTTCTGCACATGCGCTTCTGCGCACAGATATGCCGCTTCTGCGGCCTTCCCCCTCAGCCCAGCTACCGCTTGTGCGACCCCCTTGCCGCTTTTGTGGCTCCGCACCCGGGGCCAAAACCTCGCAGGTGCGGTTACACCAGATGACAGCAACTCCAGCATTCTTCCAAACCCAAACTCGATCCGTTTACCATCCGGAATCTACCCGAGGCCCCCCGGGACCTCCACCAAACCTACCAACAAGTCTTAAAACACAATATGAACTTAGTCGAACCTTCAAATCACATTAAACAACTCCAAAATCATGAATTGCATCCCAATTCAAGCTTAACGAACTTTAGAACTTCAAACTTCTACATTCGATGCCGAGACCTATCAAATCAAGTCCGGTTAACTTCAAATTTTCCACACAAGTCACATTCAACATTATAGACCTACTCCAACTTTCAGAATCGGAATCAGACCCCGATATCAAAAAGTCCACTCCCGGTCAAACTTCTCAAAAACCTTCAAATTTCTAACTTTCGCCAAATGACCCCGAAATGACCTACGAACCACCAAATCCACATTCGGACGTGCTCCCAATAACAGAATCACCATACGGAGCTATTCCCAGACTCGGAATCCCAAACGGACATCAATAACATTGAAATGCACTTCAACCCAAATTTATGAAATTCTTCCAAAATGCCAACCTTCCACAATAGGCATCGAAATGCTCTCGGGTCATCCAAAACCCGATCCGGACATACGCACAAGTCCAAAATTATCATACGAACCTGTTGGAACCTTCCAATTCTGATTCCGAGGTCGGTTACTCAAAAATCAAACCTTAGTCAATTCTTCTAACTTAAAGCTTCCAAAATTAGAATTTTCTTCCCAACTAACTCCGAACTTTCCGAAATTCAATTCCGACCATATGTGCAAGTCATAATACCTAAAGTGAAACTACTCAAGGCCTCAAACTGCCGAACGAGGCACTGGAGCTCAAAACGACCGGTCCAGTCGATACATTCTCTCCCACTTAAACATACGTTCATCCTCGAACGTGCTAATAAATGCTCTGGAGTTGTCCGAAATCATTGTTTAACACCTCGTGCACCTATCCGTGCTACCACAACCCAGTTGAGCACATTAGCTCGAGCAAATCTGAAACTTCTCCCTTTTATTCAGTCAAGTTAGCCTTAGAGCCAAATTCCAACATCTGAAATCCTCTACCATTCCTGTTCCCAACATACGAACACTGTATCCATCACTACACGATGTAACAATACCTGATTGTATACTCTTACAGAATTTACACCATGCACCGCATTATGCACATGACCATAATGACATCTCCCGACAACAATAGTTGAAATCCCATGAATCTGATGCCCACAACACATCTCATGAAACATATAAGTCCCGTTTCAGCTCTCGCAATACTGCCACGACAAAAGAGATGTGTAGAAACTCATAACCACCTGCCGAATCACAACTCATGGAGTCTCTCCTCCCGACAAGAACCATTACCTAATTCTGGACTGAATATCGATATTTACTCTTTAATGTGCCTCATATAAATCTGATCGCAATGATCCCAGTTCCAATAATCTCGTCGCACCCAGTACAAGCTGCTCCGGCAATAAGCCACCTCAGACACTGCCAAAAGTCTCATATGATGCCACAATGTGCCAACAAGTTACAAACTCGAATGTGATACATAAGGAAAGATAAACTCTGGAATGAACTACTCAACCCACGTAACTAATTTAAACAACCGAAAAAATGTTATGAACCTTCCTCAGAAAATGAGAAACAAAACACACAAGAATAGATATTGGGGAACTGTACTCAACATCACACTGTTGCGGCGTGCAACCCGATCCACATATGATACCATTGCGGCGCGCAATCGGATCCAACCATGATACTCATGGCGGTGTGCCACCCGCTCCAAACAACATACCCATGGTGGCGTGCCACCCGATCCAAACAACACACCCGTGGCAGCATGCCACCCAATCCAACCATATAGCCGTGGCGGCGTGCCACCCGATTCACACATAATAATCTAAAGAAAACACACATCGAGCCGTAATTCTTATACTCACGAAATGCCCGAATATCAACCATAAGCACGCCAAGTGCATAATACAAATCCTGGGGAGATGGGTAGCGTCACTTGCTATAAAACTTAGGCACAATTAAGGTGCGATATATGATCTGCATCTCAAGAGCCATCCTGCTCACATAACACCACCTCTACGCGGGACCTCAACACATTGTACAAATAATCAAGTCGTCTCACAACCCACATGGAAGAATAAAGTATTACATGGAATAGTTGATGACAGAAATAACATCCAAAGCCTGAAGACTCCTCCGCAAGCAACGTTATGCTGAAATGAACACATCCGGCTCGATATAGAGTACACACTCATATTTAGATCCATTCACGGACCTCAAGCCGATTCTGATCGTACTGTACTGAGCTAATAACCTTTCAATGACCCACCCCAAAGAATAGCCGTCAAATCCGGAACAAATTTCCACAATTCATAACCAATTGAACAGAGCACCCTTCAGGCACAAATTCTCACATTAGCGATAGTACCACAATCTCCATACTTCATTCCAATCTTTAATCAATAAAGTGACTACATGTCACACATATACAATCCTCCCATGGGATATGCTCCCACGGCCTTCCGCACCAGGTAACAAGTCTGCACATCCATACCACCGGTCATACACATGCCACTGATCTCAGGTGATGCTGAAGATAGAACCAGCTTACTCTAAACATCTGAATTCTTTCCTGCTCATCCGAGCTCGCGACATTCTTGTCGACATCAAACAGTAACCTTGATCCTCAACATCCAATTCCCATGCCGCTCACTGCACCTAACATACCAACACGTGAGAGTACACGAATTCCATCATGACTCCTGATCCACTAATAGACTAAACACTCCATCATACAGCAACCTTTTACTTAACTCATTTCAGGAGAACCATTGCAACACGCGACTGAATTCCCATAACAACAGAAAATACAATCCTCAAGTAGTGGTCTAAACCACTATAACTCTTTCAGGATCCATCTACACATAACAGGCCATAATACTCAAATGCTTCCAAATAAAATCAATTACGGCGGCCGTCAAGCCTCGCATGTACTGCCACAAATCACATGTATAACTTAACACGCTGAAGGAACTGATCATTGCCACCATCATGCCAATTCAAACATTGCTAACCAATCCAACTTCTTCTAATTTACTCTAGACTTGTCTTAGGAATAATAATAGCTCCATTCAAAACATCATGAACCCAAATCCTCACTCATCCTGAGTGACCTTATTTCACAAGACCACATTATCTCCAAAACCCATAAACCATCTCATACCTTCCTTATGCGCATATTCGCATCTTCAACTGGTACATCCATTCTAAAAATCCCTATATAAATCCGAAGTTATTTTCTCCCATTCCATAAATGCCATACCGCAGACCGAAGATAACGTAGAACACTCCAAGCCACTTTCATAATCCACTGCTAAAGCTCGATACTTAACCATACTACGGACTCGAAATCCTTAGGCACCGCACTTTAATTTTGAACCTACTAGGACCATTGTTGAGAGTCACCCACTCTGACTTGTTCCCGAACCATAGATGTATCTATTACACTGCCAAGGCGAACGACCCGCTCCCATGAGAGTGTGGTACATAATCCTATCGAGGCGATCAGCCCGACCCCATTAGAATAAGAAGCTTTGATGGGTCCGTGACCCCACTCACGAATAAACGTGTGAGTTGTAATTTCTTTAACAAAAAACTTTTAATGAAACATATAAATCACGGAAACATGTCGTAATAGGAGTAAAATTATTCGTTGACTAATCATGAACTCGTGAAGTCTCTACAATAGCAAGTCTAGTCTCAAGTAGTAATGTTAAACAGAGAAATTTAATAGGCGACAGACTTCTCAAATAGTACAGCTATAGCATAATGTGAACCTAAGCCTACCCGGACAATAACATGAATGTAGCTACGTACGGGCTCTCGTCACCTCGCGCGTACGTAGCCCCCACAACAAGTAGCACACATCAATATACAATACCTAGGGGTAATTTCCCTCTCACAGAGTTAGACAAGAGACTTACCTCGCTCCGACATTCCATAATCCGGCTCAAACGCCACTCTAACACCCCAAACCGATGCTCGTCGCTCCAAAACTCGTCAATAAACCTACAAATCCATAAATATATACTCTAATACTCATAATAAATCAATTTATACAAATTCTCAACTCCATTCGAAAAGTCGATAAATCAACCCTCGGGCCCACGTGCCCAGATTCCAAAACTTTTCGAAGATAAACATTACATATAACATCATGAACTCGAATATATGATTTATTCTCAATTCCATTCTCAATTTCGTGGCCAAAATCCAAAAATACTAATTTCTAGGTTTTCTACCAAAATCCCAAATTTTTACTAATTTCCATGCTTAAATCCATATATAATTCATGTATTAAACTCACAATGTGAAGAAAGCACTTACCCCATTATAGTTGATGAAGATGGCATTCCAAAACTACTCCCAAATCGGCTCCCATGGACGAAATGAAGTGAAGTTGAGCCAAACCCTCTTTTTAAAGAAGCACACTACCCAACCCGATCTTCGCACCTGCGGTCCAATAGCCGCTTCTGCGGCTCCGCACCTGCGGAAATTCCATCGCAGGTGCGGCTCCAGCTCGGCCCAACAATCCCCTGCTTCTGCGCCAAAGGTAGCGCACCTGCGCTCCCGCTTCTGCAGGCCACAAGCACTTCTGCGGCCTTCCCCCTCAGCCCAGCTCCCGCTTCTGCGACCCCCTGACCACTATTGCGGCTCCGCACCTGCAGCGAAAACCTCGCAGGTGTGGTTACACCAAATGACAGCAGCTCCAGCATTCTTCCAAACCCAAACTCGATCCGTTTACCATCCGGAATCCACCCCAGACCCCCCGGGACCTCCACCAAACCTACCAACAAGTCTTAAAACACAATATGAACTTAGTCGAACCTTCAAATCATATTAAACAATGCCAAAACCATGAATCGCATCCCAATTCAAGCTTAATGAACTTTAGAACTTTAAACTTCTACATTAGACGCCGAGACCTATCAAATCAAATCCGACTGACCTCAACTTTTTCACACAAGTCACATTCGATATTACGGACCTACTCCAACTTTCGGAATCAAAATCTGACCCTGATATCAAAAAGTTCACTCTCGGTCAAACTTCCCAAAAACCTTCAAATATCTAACTTTCGCCAAATGATCTCGAAATGACCTACGGACCTCCAAATCAACATCCGGACGCGCTCCCACGACCAGGATCATCATACGGAGCTATTCCCATACTCGGAATCCCAAACGGATATCAATAACATTGAATTGCACTTCAACCCAAATTTATGAAATTCTTCCAAAACGCCAACCTTCCACAATAGGCACTGAAACGCTCTCGGTTCATCTAAAACCCGATCCGGACATACGCCCAAGTCCAAAATCATCATACGAAACTGTTGGAACCTTCCAATCCCGATTCCGAGGTTGTTTACTCAAAAATCAAACCTTAGTCAATTCTTCCTACTTAAAGCTTCCGAAATTAGAATTTTCTTCCCAACTAACTCCGAACTTCCCGAAATTTAATTCCGACCATACGTGCAAGTCATAATACTTGAAGTGAAACTACTCAAGGTCTCAAACCGCCGAACGATGCGCTAGAGCTCAAAATAACCGGTCAGGTCGTTACACAGCCAAGCCAAACCTGTCAATTTTTTGTGCAATATCAACTCTCTCGTTAGACCAATCATTCACCAACATTGTTTATGTTTCACATATTCCCTTAATTGATAATATTCTTCATAATACCAACCCTTACTCCCTATTTAAATTCAGACTTCCCAGATGTCAGGTCATGACAAGCCCAAAAATACAGGCCATAAAAGTCTTCAGTCAGCCAAGCTTCATCATCAATAACCTTACCGTCGTATATTTCATCCACGTATGTCATGATAAGAGAACTAGAAACAGACTAAGGGAAAATATAAAATAAGTATAAAAATAAAAATATTTACAAAAAAAACTTGTAAGATAAATGTAAAACTCTAATCAAGAAAAACAGCTAATTTCTAAGTCCCCAGCAACAGCGCGAAAATTTATTGCTCCAAAATCACATGCAAGTATACTTGGTCGACAAGTAATAAAGAGTGAGTAGAGTATCGTTCCTATTAAGACTTGTTATTAACTATCAACTAAATTAAACTAAAATAATTAATCTATTCAAGTGATTTTCTAAAGTGTGATTATTTAACTATAACTAATATAGAGTAACAAACTAAGAAATTAAAGGAAACAAGTCGGTGAGCTTAGAGACGAATTCAAGGGGAGAAAAATATTCTAGAGTTATGGGTTAGATAACAATCCCATAGTATTCTAATTAATTTATCTGTCTAGAGCTATGGGTTAGATAACAATCTCATAGCTTAAGCTGTCTAATTAATTTATCTGGTTTATTGACTGACATGGTTAATATTACTCGTAGTATTCTCCCGAAGTACTACTCGCCAATTCATGCTAACCTAACGCCTATATTCCTATGAAATTAGGATTTAAAAGAACGCATTAATAATTCATGTATAATAACCAAGCAAGGTGATTAGGTATATCCCTATCCTAACCACGAATCTATTCTCCGATGCCCAGGTTCAATATCTTTTCTACTTAATCCGATATGTAATATAGAATTTTCTCTCCCGAGTTCAATCCTAGATTCATAGATAGTATTTAATAGGTGATCAAGCAATCAAATAACTAAGTGCAAGATTGAATAAATAAATCAATATGATAAAATAATAAGAACAATCCAAGCTTCACACTACAACGTTCATGTAGCACCCACTGTTGTACCTTATTTTGCACAAGTCAAAATAATGTACAACTTATAGTAGTCTACAAAGTTAATTAAAGTTTTAGAGTCGCCACCTAGTATTTAAGGTATACTAAGACACGTGTATTACACTATGTAATATACACTTGATTATGGTCTGCGAAATAGCTGAGATCCTAGGTAAGGGTTCAAGTTATCTCGAGGGGAAGGTTTTAGGCATCCCTCAAGATCCACAAAATGTGATTCCGGTGAACTCAATCAATTAAATGAGGAAAGGTTCAAAAGAATGATTAACTAATTCACAAAGAATTCCAATGGAAAAGTAGCCAATGCAATTGTTATGTAGCGAATAAATATTCAAAGCATGACCATTTCATTTGTAGAAAAATATATACCATAGGATATGCAAAGTAGATTAATAAACAAAAATCTTTTTGTAGTTGAATTGAAAGAATTGGGTTCGAAATAAAGTATAGAAGGAAACTTCGACATATAATTAAAACCAAGCAATTTACTTATACAAAATTAGTCTTAATTGAACACACATATAACAAATGGTGAAGAATTATCTTTGGATAGTTTTTATTTAATGAATAAGGTAAGAAGAGAGTTGATTTAATATTTACAAGAAAAATAAATTAACTAAAGTACAGTCAATTATGACAAACAAATAATAAGGTATACTCATATTTGTGTACATGTGTAGTTCAAGATAAATAATGAGATGTATAAAACGATTCACATCCTTAAAATTAGTGCACAAGATATGAAGAATGCAATTTAGTATTTCAAAGAATAAGTTAAGGAAGAGGTGAAGCATTTGACTAAAATACAAAATTTAATAAAAGGTAATAAACAATGCAAGATAAGGTTAAAGGATGTACGAACACTATGTCTTATATTTTAAATTTAATAAAGAAATTATGAAAGAATTTTATTTTAAAATGATTGAACATGTATAAGAAGTTGCTAAAGAAATGAAAATATAAGAGAACATGTAGTGATAAGTGGAACATTTAAAAATTGACTAAATAAATTTTAATTAAAGAATATACTTTGGAAGAATTTGACTTATGTACAAAGATTAACCATTCCAAGTGAAATTCCGAGTGTAAGGAAAGGAAACTCACTTAAAAAATAATTGACCGAAAGTGTGAAAAGAATTATCTTCAAATAATCTTAGTAATTAAAGAACTGATTTGATAAAATATGTATACATATATAAGAAAAAAAATATAATGAAAAGATGAGTTATAATACAATAAAATAAGTAATGACCATTTTAAGATATCCAAATTGCTGGGGTCAAGCCCAAATAGGTACAAGGTCTAAAGATTTACAAATAATAGTCCAACTTAATTTTTACAACTCATGCCTATTTGAAATTAAATAATCAAAGAATAATACATAAATAGAATGGTTTGAAAACAAACTATTATAATTGTGAAAAGTGGCAAAAGTTATTTATTTTAGAAAAAGGATTCCATGCCCTTTATTTTATGTATATAACTAACTTAATTAATCACATACATATCAATTCTAACTAATTGAACAAGTCCATGAATCGCCTAACGTATCACATGTCACGACCCAAACCTCAATACGTCGTGATGGCGCCTATCACGGTACTAGGCAAGCCGACAACCACAAATAACTATGCATTTTTTAAATTGAAAATAAGATGAAACATGTTTAACAATAATAATTCTCAGAAATAGTCGATAAGAAGTACTGCGACTCAAATACAAAATTTCCAAAATCCGTGTGTTAATGAGTACATGAGCTAATAAATATCAACATAATCAAACTTCTAATACAACTATCTGGAAAGATAGAATAGTGCTAAATAAATAAAAAAAAAGGAGAGTCAAGGTTTGCTAACACTAAAGCAGCTACCTCAAAAGTTTCCAAGCAGTCAATGCTCCGAGTCTAGCAACCACCGTGCCCAAAAGTACCTGAATCTGCACACGAAGTACAGAGGTATGAGTACAACCAACCCAATATACTCAATAAGTAATAGGACTGACCTTGGGCTGAAAGCAGTGACGAGCTCCGAAAGGTACAGTCCGAATCCAGATAATAACGGTACAAATATGACAGGAAAATGACAGTAATAACCCAAAGAATCTAATAATCACTTGTACACAGTACAGAAATGTAGACATGCTTTCAAGTTTTACAATTTAAGCTCAACACTGATAAAATATTCCAAGTATGACTGATATGAGGAATATTACATCTCTATATCTATATGTCAAATGTACATGTCACAGGTAATGCATCACAATGATAACCTCAGGTACTCACACTCTCAGTGTTCTCAATCTGACTATCTCAACTCTCACTCATCACACTCAATCACTCAGCATTGTACGGTACCTGCGGTCAGTGCTGGTATGTCAGACTGCGAAGGGGCGGATCTGGCTCAAGCGCTAATATAAAGCCTATAAGGCCTGATACGGCGTGCAGCCCGATCCATAATAATAATGTATAAAAAGCCAAGAAGGCACGTTGCGGCGTACAGCCCGATCCACAACCTCACTCACAACATGGCTCTCAGGCCCCAACTCAGTCATCAATCTCACCAGTCTCTCGGGCTCACCAATCTCATACCAAACAGCCCAAAATAATGATATATGATGCAATAATAAATAGCAACTGAGACTCAGATGTGATATGCAAATGATGGATGTGACTGAGTACAAAATTACCATTTAAGAAAATAAATAAAAGCAGAAATGACCACAGTAGGCCCCAACAGAAGAAGCATATAGCCTAAACATGAATTCTAACATGGATTACAGCTCAATTACTCTAACACATGAATAGCAACAAGGTTTTATAACTACACAGTACCACGGAATCGACCGGGTCATAATTACCTCGGTGCACGCCCACACGCCCATCACCTAGCATGTGCGCACCTCAACACCAACCACATAATACGTATTTCAGGGATTCATACCAAGTTTAGAAGTGTTACTTAAATCAAACTGCACGAATCTCTAATCCAACAAGCCCTTGCCTCGCTAATCGGCCTCTGGACGACTCGAATCTAGCCACAAATAACTTAATACAATCAACACAAGCTATAGGAATCAATTCCATATGATAAAGCTAGGTTCTTTCATAAAAGTCAAAAAGTCAACCCCGAGCTTATATCTTAGAATCCAACAAAATTTACAAAATCTGAACACCCATTCAACAACGAGTTCAACCATACCAAAATAACCTAATTTCGATCACAAATCGACTCTCAAAGCCCCAAATCTTACTCTCCAATCCCTAGTCCAAAATTCCCAAATTCCACCTTAAAACACATAATCAAGGTGGGAAATTCAATGGGTAATCAATATTAATGAATAAAAATGATCAAAAGTGGCTTACCTCTTGAAATCTAATGAAACCCTTCTCAAAAATTGCCACTACCCGAGCATGCAAAATTCAAAAATGAAGAAATCTCGGAACCCTTCAAATTAATACAGTGCCAGTTCCTTCGCACCTGCGGTTCACTTAACCACTTTTGCGGTCCCGCAGGTGCGGCCAACATTTCCGCTTCTGTGGGTTCCATGAAGGCCCCTTGCCTTCGCTTTTGTGGAGTCGCACCAGAAACCTCCTTTCGACTTCTGCGGAAACTCATGTCCCTCGCCCAAATCGCACCTGCGCTCCACTTCCCACATCTGTGAACCCGCAGATGCGGAGAAAACCTCGCACTTATGGATCCCCTCAGCCCCAATGGAATCCACTCCTGTGATGCCAAACTCATTTCTGCGGTCACGCACGTGTAACCAAATCCTTCGCAGGTGCAATCGCACTAGACCTGAAGCACTTCTGCATTTTCTCAAGTACAAACTCATTTTGATTTCAACCAGAATCACTCCCGAGGCCCCTGGGCCCCAATCCAAACACACCAACACATCCTAAAATATCATACAAACTTAGTCGAGGCCTCAAAATACATCAAACAATATCAAAAACATGAATCGCACCCCACTTCAAGCCTAAGGAAACTAATGGATTTTTAACTTCTACAATCGATGCCAAAACCTATTAAACCAACTCCGATTGACCTCAAATTTTGCAACTTCAGGAACCAAAAATCCGAGCCCGGTAACCACAAAGTCAACTCTTAGTCAAACTTCTCAACTCTCGAAACTTCAACTTTTTCAACTTTCGCCAATTCAAGACAAAATCATCTATGGACCTCCAAATCAATATCCGGACATACTCCTAAGTCCAAAATCATCATACGAAGCTATCGGAATCATCAAAACTCCATTGCAAAGCTATTTACACATAAGTCAACATCCGGTCAACTCTTCTAACTTAAGCTCCCAACCTTGGGACTAGGTGTCCCAATTCATTCAGAACTTCCCCGGAACAAAACCAATCACCCCGGAAAGTCACATAATAATAAGTGAGCATAGAATAAGAAATAAATGGGGGAACGGGGCTATAATGTCGTTACATTCTCCCCCTCTTAAATAAATGTTCATCCTCGAATGGGTCTAGAATCATACCTGGAGTCTCAAAATATATATTTAAGTGGGGGAGAATATAATGACTTGACCGATCTTTTTGAGCTTTAGCATTATGTTTGATGGGTTTGAGATCTTGGGTAGTTTTATATGATGTATTACGATATGAGTATTATGGTTGGTTTTGATGTTCGCATGGTTCGAAATTGATTTGATAAAATGATTCTAAACCTGGAAGCTTCAAGTTGGAAGAGTTGATTGTGGTTTGACTTTTAAGTAAACAACCTTGGAATTGAGGTTTGATGGTTTCAATAGGGTTGTATGATGATTTTGGACTTGGGCGTATGTTTGGATTTGAATTGAAATGTTCCTAGATGATTTTGGCCTTATTTGTCAAAGGTTGGCAATTTAAAGGTTTAGAAAGTTCATAAGATTGATCGGGAGTTGATTTTGATACTATCAAGGTTGAATTTGTGTTTCGGAAGTTGGAACAGGTTTGTTTTGTCATTTGGAACTTGTGCACAAAGTTTGGTTAGATTCCGGATTAGATAGGCTTCAATCAGACGTTTCGTTTGAAGTTGGAAGTTGATGAACTTAAGAGGTTGATCTTGGTCGATGGTTTTGATGTTATTCGTGGTGTTTTGAGCCCTTGGATAAGTTTGTATTAGGTATTTGGACTTGTTGGCATGATTCGACAGGGTCCCGGGGGTCTAGGGTGTGATTCGGAGTAGTTTCAGACTACTTTTGGTTGTGCTTGCAATGCTGGTTTCTGGTGCATCTGATGTGTTTTATGATCGTGAGTAAAGCTATGCGATTGCGTAGAAGGTTGTTGGGCAGCTACGATTTGTGCATCGCGTTCACGTTCGCGTAAGGTGGTGGATTTGGCTATCGCATTCGTGCTCATTACTTCGCGATCGCGGAGTGTTGCTGGAGGCAGGTTGGCTCGTTGGCTTCCGCGTTCGCGTGAAAGGCTCGCATTCGGGCTTCTTTGGTTCGCTGGCTTTCGCGACCGCGGTGCTCAAACATGATCGTAGTGCATTTTCCTAGGCAGTGTTACCTTGTGCTTTGCAATCGCGAAGGCTATTCCGCGATGGCGAAGGGCACATCTGGGCAGTATATTATAAGTTGTCATTTTGTACTTTGATGTCATTTTATCATTGATATTGGGAGCTCGGATTGAGACGATATTTTCAGGAGATTTTCACCCACTTGGATAGGGTAAGTGTTCTTGACTTAGATTTGATTATTATCCATGATTCTATCTTTGATTTTGGCATTAGATTTATGAATGTAAGGAAGAAAATTTAGGGGTTTTGCCTACACTTTAAGAGAGAGTATTTTGGGATTTTGACCATTGATTTGGAACCGGATTGGATAATTAATTATATATCTGGACTTGGCAAGTTATTGATCATTGGATTTTATAATTGGTTTCTGAATTCGGGCATGCGCGCCCGAGGTATTTTTAAGGAATTCATCAAAGATCGAACCTTAATGGATTGGGATCGCTTCCTATAGCATTTTTTACCTCCTTGGGTGATGTTTAACTTGGATTTGCGTGATTGGAAGGCTACAGCATGGTTTTGACGGGATTTTTGGTTGAAGCTAGCCTAGGAAGAGGTAAGTCTCATGGCTAACCTTGTTAAGAGGGAAACCCCTAGGAGTTGGCTTGATTAGTTTGTGTTTAAGGTATTGGGGTGGTGTATATACGTGGTGGCGAGCGTATATGCACTTACCAAGCTTATATTATGCCCGGGGAAAAGAGATACTTGATGCCTTGTTTTATCTACGTGCTCATTTGATTCGTGATTCATTTGACTTATGTGACTATGTTTGTTTCTTTATTCATGTTAGAAATCATGTTTAGGCTTGTGATTAATTGTGAAGGCATGGGAACTTATTGATATGTTAAATTTCTCAATTATCCGTAGTCACATAGCGATTTCAGGAGCATATATCTGTATGATATTTATTAAGTCCTTATACACCTTTTATCTATAATTCTTGAGCATTTATATACATTTTGAATAATGGATACGTGATTTAAACTGGGGATTTTGGCATGAAGGGTAAGCGTGCGGATGATATACATATATGGCACATTGAAGATGATGATCGAATATTGATTAACGAGGGATTGCTATTATGCCCCTCTTGCGCTGGGATTTGGTACTATCCCTCCGGAGTCAGGTGATAACCTATATTACTTTGGGCCCTGTGAGCATGGTCGGTACATGAATTTTGTACTGGGTCGATACATTGATTTATATTGGGCTGATGTGACACATGAATTTTGTATCGGGATACATGGATTTTGTATCAAGGTACATGGATCTTGTACCGGTTTGAACATGCATTTATGTCCTTAATTCATTTAAATACTAACTGTTGTATGCCACACACACACACACACACACACACACACACACACCACATATATATATATATATATATATATATATGCTAGTTGGGACCCTCGACTCTGTTGATTGAAGCATGACAGCTTTACTTGCCATAATTGAGCAACTTTATGATTATCTGTTGAATTGGAAAAGCATGCTTTATGTCTTTCGACTGTTTTATATCTTGATATATGTTGATCATGAGGATATTTACTGTTTCAGCTCCAGGCTTGTTATTATTTCTATGTTGTAAGTGAGTATTCAGATGCATCTAGCCTCGCCACTACTTCTTTGAGATGAGACTTGATACTTACTGAGTAACGACTATGGTGTACTCATACGCTTCTGCACATTTATATGTAGGTCCTGAGGTTGGTATTGCAATACCCTTTGAGCTGAGTTGGAGTTTGTTATTGGAGACTTCATGGTGAACTGCCATACTGTTTTGATCTGCAGCACAACGGGTCCTTGTACTCATTTATTTCATGTCTATTTCTTTCCCACAGACAATTATGTTTTTGTATTCATGCCTCTACCTAATCAGTAATTGCTCATGTACTTGTGTCACCTAATTCTTGGGGTTGTACTGTTTCGGTCGTGTTTAGACCATATTATACTTGTATCAGATATTTAACTGCTTTGATATTATTCCTGTTTTTATTATGATATAACTCTGATAATTAAAGGAAATTAGACCCTATCACGACATGAGGTGGGATTTTGTGTCGCGACAAATACAAATAAGGTCTAACCTGCTTCAAAATGGGGTCATCGACCAAATCTTCTAAAGAAAATACACTTTCAGATAGCTCTAGAGTGTCAACCAAATGGGTAGCCAGATCTTTAGATTTTGTCGCATGCGCAAAAGGAAGCTAAAATATTATACAAAACTTATTAGTAATTATTCTCAAGTATATTAAGAAATTATAATATATTAAATACTATTAAGTGTAACCTGTGGCTTGACAAAAAGCTCAATATGATCTTTATGTGACTGCACCACGCGGTGGGCCTGTTGTCACAGATGGGGGAGGTAGCAAGATTAAGTGGACCATCAACCGTAACTACTGAGTGAGATGGATCGGTGACTAAATAAGATGTATCCTTCAATATTTCCACATGAAACTTATTAATATGAAATTAAACGACAGTAAAATAATATTTAATGAAAAGTTGAAAATATACTAACATGAGACGAGTCATAGCTTAGTTGTCTACCACCATGTACATGTACAGTGCTAAGTGATTATGTGTGATGAGTGGGAAATGAGATAGACAGATTGAGTACTCTGAGAGTGTGAGTACTTGGGATTATCAATGTGATACATTACATTTGACATGCATATTTGACATGTAGGCATAGAGATGTAACATTGCTCATGCTAGTTGTATTTGTCATATTTTGTTAGTGTTGGGCTTAAATTGTTGAACTTGAAAGCATGCCTAAATTTCTGTACTATGAACAAGCTAAATACGGAAGTTTCTCAGAGTTATTACTGTAATTATCTTGTTATATCTGCGTTGTCATTATTTTGATTCGGACTGTATCTTTCTGAGCTTGTCATTGCTATCAGCCCAAGGTTAGTCATGTTACTTATTGAGTACATTGTGTCGGTTGTACTCATACTGCACTCTGCACTTCGTGTGTAGATCCAGGTACATTTGGATGCGGTGATTTCTAGAGTGGTGCTAGTACCTGATCGGAGACTTCGAGGTAGCTGCTATGACGCTCGCAGACCTTAACTCTCCTTCCCTTCATTTTAATTCATTATTACATTTTTCTCAAACAGTTGTACTAGAGTTTCAGACTATGTAGACACTTAGTAGCTCATGTACTCGGTGACACTGGATTTTGGGATTGTTGTAGTTGAGTTGTAGTTGTTTTTATCAGTTATTTATGAGACTTTCCACTGTTAAACTTATTAAATCATGTTTTTAATTCAAATGCGTAGTTGTTATGTGATTTTTGGCTTGCCTAGTAATATGTTAGGCGCCATCATGACAGGTTGGGATTTTGGGTCGTGACAAGTTGGTATCAGAGCACTAGGTTACTTAGGTCTCACGAGTCATGAGCAGGTTTAGTATTGTCTTGCGGATCGATATGGAGACGTCTATACTTATCTTTGAGAGGCTACCAAACCATTAGGAAACCTCACTTCTTGTATTCTTGTCGTGCGGATTTGTTGATTTCGGAAACTAAACTCTAATATTTTGTTCTCTCATAGATGGTAAGGACATGTGCTACTAGATCAGGCGGACGGCCACCACTACCACCAACTAGGGCCGCGAGAGGGTGGGGTCGTGGTAGAGGCCGAGGTGTAGCGCATACTGCACCTAGAGCAGCACCTATGGAGCCACCTATTGTACTAGCTCAGGAGCAGATACTAGATGTGATTGAGGCGGTGAGACCAGATCAGGCACCAGTTAGTGCCCATTGTGATTCCAGGCCTTCAAGAGGCTTTGGCCCAAATATTGACTGTATGCACGAGTCTGGCTCAGGCAGTCTCCATTCTGGCTGCGCCAGCCACTTCTCAAGATGGGGGAGGTGCACAAACTCTCGTCACCCGTACTCCAGAGAAAATGACTTAGGTACTTCATACACTGAGGGTACTACCAGCCTAGTCGGTTGCAGCTACTCGAGCCCAGTTTGGTCCACCTATAAGTGACGAGGAGCAGAAGAGGCTAGAGTGGGTTGGGAGGTTCAGGTCTCCAAAGTTCAGTGGGGCTGAGTTAGAGGATGCTCAAGATTTCTTAGACAGGTGCCAGCGGATCCTTTGCACGGCAGGTATTCTAGAGACCAGTGGAGTCTTATTTACTACTTTTCAGCTGTCAGGGGTTGCCTTCAGATGGTGGAAGGCCTATGAGTTGAGCAGGCTAGCCGGCGCTGCACCACTTACGTGCCATGAGTTCTTTATTCTCTTCTTAGAGAATTTTGTTCCACATACTCACAAGGAGGAGTTGTGTAGGCAGTTTGAGCAGCTACGCCAGCAAGGCATGTGAATGACCCAGAATGAGATGAGGTTTTCAGAGTTGTCTCGTCACGTGATATGGTTGGTTCCACTGAGAGGGAGAGGAGTAGGAGCTTCATTGATGGCCTCAACTATGGACTACATTTCATTATGACTCGGGATATTGCATCGGGTGCGAGGTTTGATGAGGTGGTTGACATTGCTAGGCGCCTAAAGCAAGTTCACAGTCAGGAGCGTGAGGAGAGGGAGTCCATCAAGCCTCATGGTTCTGGTGGTTTCAGTAGTGCCTCATCTGGAGGACATTCCCACCACAGCAAGGGTCGTCCTTATAGGCCTGCTCAAATGGCTCATCCGGTTCATCGGGGTGCATCAGCTAGCCATGGTTCATACAGTGCTTTTTCGGGTCAGTCATCTTTCAGTGCCCTCCCAGCTCAGAGTTCATCCCTTGCTCCATCAGTTTAGGGTTCATTTGTACCAGGTTCTTCTAGTGGTTATTCTGGTTCTCGGAGTTCGATTCAATCCTCGCTACCATTGTTAGATCGAGGTTGCTTTGAGTGCGGAGAGTTTGGGCATGTGAGGAGGTATTGTCTCCATCTTATGGGTGGTTCAGTTCAACATAGAGGTAAGGCTATAACTTTCTCACCAATTATTCACCACCCGCTCAGCCAGCTCGAGGTGGTACTTACGTAGCTCGAGGTGGTACTTACGTAGCTCGAGGTCGCCTTAGAGGGGGAGGCCGATCAGGTGGTGGTTAGTAATTAAAGAACTGATTTGATAAAATATGTATACATATATAAGAAAAAAAATATAATGAAAAGATGAGTTATAATACAATAAAATAAGTAATGACCATTTTAAGATATCCAAATTGCTGGGGTCAAGCCCAAATAGGTACAAGGTCTAAAGATTTACAAATAATAGTCCAACTTAATTTTTACAACTCATGCCTATTTGAAATTAAATAATCAAAGAATAATACATAAATAGAATGGTTTGAAAACAAACTATTATAATTGTGAAAAGTGGCAAAAGTTATTTATTTTAGAAAAAGGATTCCATGCCCTTTATTTTATGTATATAACTAACTTAATTAATCACATACATATCAATCCTAACTAATTGAACAAGTCCATGAATCGCCTAACGTATCACATGTCACGACCCAAACCTCAATACGTCGTGATGGCGCCTATCACGGTACTAGGCAAGCCGACAACCACAAATAACTATGCATTTTTTAAATTGAAAATAAGATGAAACATGTTTAACAGTAATAATTCTCAGAAATAGTCGATAAGAAGTACTGCGACTCAAATACAAAATTTCCAAAATCCGGGTGTTACTGAGTACATGAGCTAATAAATATCAACATAATCAAACTTCTAATACAACTGTCTGGAAAGATAGAATAGTGCTAAATAAATAAATAAAAAGGAGAGTCAAGGTTTGCTAACACTAATGCAGCTACCTCAAAAGTTTCCAAGCAGGCAATGCTCCGAGTCTAGCAACCACCGTGCCCAAAAGTACCTGAATCTGCACACGAAGTACAGAGGTATGAGTACAACCAACCCAATATACTCAATAAGTAATAGGACTGACCTTGGGCCGAAAGCAGTGACGAGCTCCGAAAGGTACAGTCCGAATCCAGATAATAACGGTACAAATATGACAGGAAAATGACAGTAATAACCCCAAGAATCTAATAATCACTTGTACACAGTACATAAATGTAGACATGCTTTCAAGTTTTACAATTTAAGCTCAACACTGATAAAATATTCCAAGTATGACTGATTTGAGGAATATTACATCTCTATATCTATATGTCAAATGTACATGTCACAGGTAATGCATCACAATGATAACCTCAGGTACTCACACTCTCAGTATTCTCAATCTGACTATCTCAACTCTCACTCATCACACTCAATCACTCAGCATTGTACGGTACCTGCGGTCAGTGCTGGTATGTCAGACTGCGAAGGGGCGGATCTGGCCCAAGCGCTAATATAAAGCCTATAAGGCCTGATGCGGCGTGCAGCCCGATCCATAATAATAATGTATAAAAAGCCAAGAAGGCATGTTGCGGCGTACAGCCCGATCCACAACCTCACTCACAACACGGCTCTCAGGCCCCAACTCAGTCATCAATCTCACCAGTCTCTCAGGCTCACCAATCTCATACCAAACAGCCCAAAATAATGATATATGATGCAATAATAAATAGCAACTGAGACTCAGATGTGATATGCAAATGATGGATGTGACTGAGTACAAAATTACCATTTAAGAAAATAAATAAAAGCAGAAATGACCCCAGTAGGCCCCAACAGAAGAAGCATATAGCCTAAACATGAATTCTAACATGGATTACAGCTCAATTACTCTAACACATGAATAGCAACAAGGTTTTATAACTACACAGTACCACGGAATCGACCGGGTCATAATTACCTCAGTGTACGCCCACACGCCCATCACCTAGCATGTGCGCACCTCAACACCAACCACATAATATGTATTTCAGGGATTCATACCAAGTTTAGAAATTTTACTTAAATCAAACTGCACGAATCTCTAATCCAACAAGCCCTTGCCTCGCTAATCGGCCTCTGGACGACTCGAATCTAGCCACAAACAACTTAATACAATCAACACAAGCTATAGGAATCAATTCCATATGATAAAGCTAGGTTCTTTCATAAAAGTCAAAAAGTCAACCCCGAGCTTATATCTCAGAATCCAACAAAATTTATAAAATCTGAACACCCATTCAACAACGAGTTCAACCATACCAAAATAACCTAATTTCGATCACAAATCGACTCTCAAAGCCCCAAATCTTACTCTCCAATCCCTAGTCCAAAATTCCCAAATTCCACCTTAAAACACATAATCAAGGTGGGAAATTCAATGGGTAATCAATATTAATGAATAAAAATGATCAAAAGTGGCTTACCTCTTGAAATCTAATGAAACCCTTCTCAAAAATTGCCACTACCCGAGCATGCAAAATTCAAAAATGAAGAAATCTCGGAACCCTTCAAATTAATACAGTGCCAGTTCCTTCGCACCTGCGGTTCACTTAACCACTTTTGCGGTCCCGTAGGTGCAGCCAACATTTCCGCTTCTATGGGTTCCATGAAGGCCCCTTGCCTTCGCTTCTGTGGAGTCGCACCAGAAACCTCCTTTCGACTTCTGCGAAAACTCCTGTCCCTCGCCCAAATCGCACCAGTGCTCCACTTCCCACATCCTCAACCAGCAGATGAGGAGAAAACCTCTCACTTGCGGATCCCCTCAGCCCCAATGAAATCCACTCCTGTGATGCCAAACTCATTTTTGCGGTCACGCACGTGTAACCAAATCCTTCGCAGGTGCGATCGCACTAGACCTGAAGCACTTCTGCATTTTCTCAAGTACAAACTCATTTTGATTTCAACCAGAATCACTCCCGAGACCCCTGGGGCCCGATCCAAACATACCAACACATCCTAAAATATCATACAAACTTAGTCGAGGCCTCAAAATACATCAAACAATATCAAAAACATGAATCGCACCCCACTTCAAGCCTAAGGAAACTAATGGATTTTCAACTTCTACAATCGATGCCAAAACCTATTAAACCAACTCCGATTGACCTCAAATTTTGCAACTTCAGGAACCAAAAATCCGAGCCCGGTAACCACAAAGTCAACTCTTAGTCAAACTTCTCAACTCTCGAAACTTCAACTTTTTCAACTTTCGCCAATTCAAGACAAAATCATCTCTGGACCTCCAAATCAATATCCGGACACACTCCTAAGTCCAAAATCATCATACGAAGCTATCGGAATTATCAAAACTCTATTGCAAAGCTATTTACACATAAGTCAACATCCGATAAACTCTTCTAACTTAAGCTCCCAACCTTGGGACTAGGTGTCCCAATTCATTCAGAACTTCCCCGGAACAAAACCAATCACCCCGAAAAGTCACATAATAATAAGTGAGCATAGAATAAGAAATAAATGGGGGAACAGGGCTATAATGTCGTTACATTCTCCCCCTCTTAAATAAATGTTCATCCTCGAATGGGTCTAGAATCATACCTGGAGTCTCAAAATATATATTTAAGTGGGGGAGAATGTAACGACTTGACCGATCTTTTTGAGCTTTAGCATTATGTTTGATGGGTTTGAGATCTTGGGTAGTTTTATATGATGTATTACGATATGAGTATTATGGTTGGTTTTGATGTTCGCATGGTTTGAAATTGATTTGATAAAATGATTCTAAACCTGGAAGCTTCAAGTTGGAAGAGTTGATTGTGGTTTGACTTTTAAGTAAACAACCTTGGAATTGAGGTTTGATGGTTTCAATAGGGTTGTATGATGATTTTGGACTTGGGCATATGTTTGGATTTGAATTGAAATGTTCCTAGATGATTTTGGCCTTATTTGTCAATGGTTGGCAATTTAAAGGTTTAGAAAGTTCATAAGATTGATCGGGAGTTGATTTTGATGCTATCAAGGTTGAATTTGTGTTTCGGAAGTTGGAACAGGTTTGTTTTGTCATTTGGAACTTGTGCATAAAGTTTGGTTAGATTCCGGATTAGATAGGCTTGAATCAGACGTTTCGTTTGAAGTTGGAAGTTGATGAACTTAAGAGGTTGATCTTGGTCGATGGTTTTGATGTTATTCATGGTGTTTTGAGCCCTTGGATAAGTTTGTATTAGGTATTTGGACTTGTTGGCATGATTCGACAGGGTCCCGGGGGTCTAGGGTGTGATTCGGAGTGGTTTCAGACTACTTTTGGTTGTGCTTGCAATGCTGGTTTCTGGTGCATCTGATGTGTTTTATGATCGTGAGTAAAGCTATGTGATTGCGTAGAAGGTTGTTGGGCAGCTACGATTTGTGCATCGCGTTCACGTTCGCGTAAGGTGGTGGATTTGGCTATCGCATTCGTGCTCATTACTTCGCGATCGCGGAGTGTTGCTGGAGGCAGGTTGGCTCGTTGGCTTCCGCGTTCGCGTGAAAGGCTCGCATTCGGGCTTCTTTGGTTCGCTGGCTTTCGCGACCGCGGTGCTCAAACATGATCGTAGTGCATTTTCCTAGGCAGTGTTACCTTGTGCTTTGCAATCGCGAAGGCTATTCCGCGATGGCGAAGGGCACATCTGGGCAGTATATTATAAGTTGCCATTTTGTACTTTGATGTCATTTTATCATTGATATTGGGAGCTCGGATTGAGACGATATTTTCAGGAGATTTTCACCCACTTGGATTGGGTAAGTGTTCTTGACTTAGATTTGATTATTATCCATGATTCTATCTTTGATTTTGGCATTAGATTTATGAATGTAAGGAAGAAAATTTAGGGTTTTTGCCTACACTTTAAGAGAGAGTATTTTGGGATTTTGACCATTGATTTTGAACCGGATTTGATAATTAATTATATATCTGGACTTGGCAAGTTATTTATCATTTGATTTTACAATTGGTTTCTGAATTCGGGCATGCGCGCCCGAGGTAGTTTTAAGGAATTCATCAAAGATCGAACCTTAATGGATTGGGATCGCTTCCTATAGCATTTTTTACTTCCTTGGGTGATGTTTAACTTGGATTTGCGTGATTGGAAGGCTACAGCATGGTTTTGACGGGATTTTTGGTTGAAGCTAGCCTAGGAAGAGGTAAGTCTCATGGCTAACCTTGTTAAGAGGGAAACCCCTAGGAGTTGGCTTGATTAGTTTGTGTTTAAGGTATTGAGGTGGTGTATATACGTGGTGGCGAGCGTATATGCACTTACCAAGTTTATATTATGCCCGGGGTAAAGAGATACTTGATGCCTTATTTTATCTACGTGCTCATTTGATTCGTGATTCATTTGACTTATGTGACTATGTTTGTTTCTTTATTCATGTTAGAAATCATGCTTAGGCTTGTGATTAATTGTGAAGGCATGGGAACTTATTGATATGTTAAATTTCTCAATTATCCGTAGTCACATAGCGATTTCAGGAGCATATATCTGTATGATATTTATTAAGTCCTTATACACCTTTTATCTATAATTCTTGAGCATTTATATACATTTTGAATAATGGATACGTGATTTAAACTGGGGATTTTGGCATGAAGGGTAAGCGTGCGGATGATATACATATATGGCACATTGAAGATGATGATCGAATATTGATTTACGAGGGATTGCTATTATGCCCCTCTTGCGCTGGGATTTGGTACTATCCCTCCGGAGTCAGGTGATAACCTATATTACTTTGGGCCCTGTGAGCATGGTCGGTACATGAATTTTGTACTGGGTCGATACATTGATTTATATTGGGCTGATGTGACACATGAATTTTGTATCGGGATACATGGATTTTGTATCAAGGTACATGGATCTTGTACCGGTTTGAACATGCATTTATGTCCTTAATTCATTTAAATACTAACTGTTGTATGCCACACACACACACACACACACACACACACACACACATATATATATATATATATATATATATATATGCTAGTTGGGACCCTCGACTCTGTTGATTGAAGCATGACAGCTTTACTTGCCATAATTGAGCAACTTTATGATTATCTGTTGAATTGGAAAAGCATGCTTTATGTCTTTCGACTGTTTTATATCTTGATATATGTTGATCATGAGGATATTTACTGTTTCAGCTCCAGGCTTGTTATTATTTCTATGTTGTAAGTGAGTATTCAGATGCATCTAGCCTCGCCACTACTTCTTTGAGATGAGACTTGATACTTACTGAGTAACGACTATGGTGTACTCATACGCTTCTGCACATTTATATGTAGGTCCTGAGGTTGGTATTGCAATACCCTTTGAGCTGAGTTGGAGTTTGTTATTGGAGACTTCATGGTGAACTGCCATACTGTTTTGATCTGCAGCACAACGGGTCCTTGTACTCATTTATTTCATGTCTATTTCTTTCCCACAGACAATTATGTTTTTGTATTCATGCCTCTACCTAATCAGTAATTGCTCATGTACTTGTGTCACCTAATTCTTGGGGTTGTACTGTTTCGGTCGTGTTTAGACCATATTATACTTGTATCAGATATTTAACTGCTTTGATATTATTCCTGTTTTTATTATGATATAACTCTGATAATTAAAGGAAATTAGACCCTATCACGACATGAGGTGGGATTTTGTGTCGCGACAAATACAAATAAGGTCTAACCTGCTTCAAAATGGGGTCATCGACCAAATCTTCTAAAGAAAATACACTTTCAGATAGCTCTAGAGTGTCAACCAAATGGGTAGCCAGATCTTTAGATTTTGTCGCATGCGCAAAAGGAAGCTAAAATATTATACAAAACTTATTAGTAATTATTCTCAAGTATATTAAGAAATTATAATATATTAAATACTATTAAGTGTAACCTGTGGCTTGACAAAAAGCTCAATATGATCTTTATGTGACTGCACCACGCGGTGGGCCTGTTGTCACAGATGGGGGAGGTAGCAAGATTAAGTGGACCATCAACCGTAACTACTGAGTGAGATGGATCGGTGACTAAATAAGATGTATCCTTCAATATTTCCACATGAAACTTATTAATATGAAATTAAACGACAGTAAAATAATATTTAATGAAAAGTTGAAAATATACTAACATGAGACGAGTCATAGCTTAGTTGTCTACCACCATGTACATGTACAGTGCTAAGTGATTATGTGTGATGAGTGGGAAATGAGATAGACAGATTGAGTACTCTGAGAGTGTGAGTACTTGGGATTATCAATGTGATACATTACATTTGACATGCATATTTGACATGTAGGCATAGAGATGTAACATTGCTCATGCTAGTTGTATTTGTCATATTTTGTTAGTGTTGGGCTTAAATTGTTGAACTTGAAAGCATGCCTAAATTTCTGTACTATGAACAAGCTAAATACGGAAGTTTCTCAGAGTTATTACTGTAATTATCTTGTTATATCTGCGTTGTCATTATTTTGATTCGGACTGTATCTTTCTGAGCTTGTCATTGCTATCAGCCCAAGGTTAGTCATGTTACTTATTGAGTACATTGTGTCGGTTGTACTCATACTGCACTCTGCACTTCGTGTGTAGATCCAGGTACATTTGGATGCGGTGATTTCTAGAGTGGTGCTAGTACCTGATCGGAGACTTCGAGGTAGCTGCTATGACGCTCGCAGACCTTAACTCTCCTTCCCTTCATTTTAATTCATTATTACATTTTTCTCAAACAGTTGTACTAGAGTTTCAGACTATGTAGACACTTAGTAGCTCATGTACTCGGTGACACTGGATTTTGGGATTGTTGTAGTTGAGTTGTAGTTGTTTTTATCAGTTATTTATGAGACTTTCCACTGTTAAACTTATTAAATCATGTTTTTAATTCAAATGCGTAGTTGTTATGTGATTTTTGGCTTGCCTAGTAATATGTTAGGCGCCATCATGACAGGTTGGGATTTTGGGTCGTGACAAGTTGGTATCAGAGCACTAGGTTACTTAGGTCTCACGAGTCATGAGCAGGTTTAGTATTGTCTTGCGGATCGATATGGAGACGTCTATACTTATCTTTGAGAGGCTACCAAACCATTAGGAAACCTCACTTCTTGTATTCTTGTCGTGCGGATTTGTTGATTTCGGAAACTAAACTCTAATATTTTGTTCTCTCATAGATGGTAAGGACATGTGCTACTAGATCAGGCGGACGGCCACCACTACCACCAACTAGGGCCGCGAGAGGGTGGGGTCGTGGTAGAGGCCGAGGTGTAGCGCATACTGCACCTAGAGCAGCACCTATGGAGCCACCTATTGTACTAGCTCAGGAGCAGATACTAGATGTGATTGAGGCGGTGAGACCAGATCAGGCACCAGTTAGTGCCCATTGTGATTCCAGGCCTTCAAGAGGCTTTGGCCCAAATATTGACTGTATGCACGAGTCTGGCTCAGGCAGTCTCCATTCTGGCTGCGCCAGCCACTTCTCAAGATGGGGGAGGTGCACAAACTCTCGTCACCCGTACTCCAGAGAAAATGACTTAGGTACTTCATACACTGAGGGTACTACCAGCCTAGTCGGTTGCAGCTACTCGAGCCCAGTTTGGTCCACCTATAAGTGACGAGGAGCAGAAGAGGCTAGAGTGGGTTGGGAGGTTCAGGTCTCCAAAGTTCAGTGGGGCTGAGTTAGAGGATGCTCAAGATTTCTTAGACAGGTGCCAGCGGATCCTTTGCACGGCAGGTATTCTAGAGACCAGTGGAGTCTTATTTACTACTTTTCAGCTGTCAGGGGTTGCCTTCAGATGGTGGAAGGCCTATGAGTTGAGCAGGCTAGCCGGCGCTGCACCACTTACGTGCCATGAGTTCTTTATTCTCTTCTTAGAGAATTTTGTTCCACATACTCACAAGGAGGAGTTGTGTAGGCAGTTTGAGCAGCTACGCCAGCAAGGCATGTGAATGACCCAGAATGAGATGAGGTTTTCAGAGTTGTCTCGTCACGTGATATGGTTGGTTCCACTGAGAGGGAGAGGAGTAGGAGCTTCATTGATGGCCTCAACTATGGACTACATTTCATTATGACTCGGGATATTGCATCGGGTGCGAGGTTTGATGAGGTGGTTGACATTGCTAGGCGCCTAAAGCAAGTTCACAGTCAGGAGCGTGAGGAGAGGGAGTCCATCAAGCCTCATGGTTCTGGTGGTTTCAGTAGTGCCTCATCTGGAGGACATTCCCACCACAGCAAGGGTCGTCCTTATAGGCCTGCTCAAATGGCTCATCCGGTTCATCGGGGTGCATCAGCTAGCCATGGTTCATACAGTGCTTTTTCGGGTCAGTCATCTTTCAGTGCCCTCCCAGCTCAGAGTTCATCCCTTGCTCCATCAGTTTAGGGTTCATTTGTACCAGGTTCTTCTAGTGGTTATTCTGGTTCTCGGAGTTCGATTCAATCCTCGCTACCATTGTTAGATCGAGGTTGCTTTGAGTGCGGAGAGTTTGGGCATGTGAGGAGGTATTGTCTCCATCTTATGGGTGGTTCAGTTCAACATAGAGGTAAGGCTATAACTTTCTCACCAATTATTCACCACCCGCTCAGCCAGCTCGAGGTGGTACTTACGTAGCTCGAGGTGGTACTTACGTAGCTCGAGGTCGCCTTAGAGGGGGAGGCCGATCAGGTGGTGGTTAGTAATTAAAGAACTGATTTGATAAAATATGTATACATATATAAGAAAAAAAATATAATGAAAAGATGAGTTATAATACAATAAAATAAGTAATGACCATTTTAAGATATCCAAATTGCTGGGGTCAAGCCCAAATAGGTACAAGGTCTAAAGATTTACAAATAATAGTCCAACTTAATTTTTACAACTCATGCCTATTTGAAATTAAATAATCAAAGAATAATACATAAATAGAATGGTTTGAAAACAAACTATTATAATTGTGAAAAGTGGCAAAAGTTATTTATTTTAGAAAAAGGATTCCATGCCCTTTATTTTATGTATATAACTAACTTAATTAATCACATACATATCAATCCTAACTAATTGAACAAGTCCATGAATCGCCTAACGTATCACATGTCACGACCCAAACCTCAATACGTCGTGATGGCGCCTATCACGGTACTAGGCAAGCCGACAACCACAAATAACTATGCATTTTTTAAATTGAAAATAAGATGAAACATGTTTAACAGTAATAATTCTCAGAAATAGTCGATAAGAAGTACTGCGACTCAAATACAAAATTTCCAAAATCCGGGTGTTACTGAGTACATGAGCTAATAAATATCAACATAATCAAACTTCTAATACAACTGTCTGGAAAGATAGAATAGTGCTAAATAAATAAATAAAAAGGAGAGTCAAGGTTTGCTAACACTAATGCAGCTACCTCAAAAGTTTCCAAGCAGGCAATGCTCCGAGTCTAGCAACCACCGTGCCCAAAAGTACCTGAATCTGCACACGAAGTACAGAGGTATGAGTACAACCAACCCAATATACTCAATAAGTAATAGGACTGACCTTGGGCCGAAAGCAGTGACGAGCTCCGAAAGGTACAGTCCGAATCCAGATAATAACGGTACAAATATGACAGGAAAATGACAGTAATAACCCCAAGAATCTAATAATCACTTGTACACAGTACATAAATGTAGACATGCTTTCAAGTTTTACAATTTAAGCTCAACACTGATAAAATATTCCAAGTATGACTGATTTGAGGAATATTACATCTCTATATCTATATGTCAAATGTACATGTCACAGGTAATGCATCACAATGATAACCTCAGGTACTCACACTCTCAGTATTCTCAATCTGACTATCTCAACTCTCACTCATCACACTCAATCACTCAGCATTGTACGGTACCTGCGGTCAGTGCTGGTATGTCAGACTGCGAAGGGGCGGATCTGGCCCAAGCGCTAATATAAAGCCTATAAGGCCTGATGCGGCGTGCAGCCCGATCCATAATAATAATGTATAAAAAGCCAAGAAGGCACGTTGCGGCGTACAGCCCGATCCACAACCTCACTCACAACACGGCTCTCAGGCCCCAACTCAGTCATCAATCTCACCAGTCTCTCAGGCTCACCAATCTCATACCAAACAGCCCAAAATAATGATATATGATGCAATAATAAATAGCAACTGAGACTCAGATGTGATATGCAAATGATGGATGTGACTGAGTACAAAATTACCATTTAAGAAAATAAATAAAAGCAGAAATGACCCCAGTAGGCCCCAACAGAAGAAGCATATAGCCTAAACATGAATTCTAACATGGATTACAGCTCAATTACTCTAACACATGAATAGCAACAAGGTTTTATAACTACACAGTACCACGGAATCGACCGGGTCATAATTACCTCAGTGTACGCCCACACGCCCATCACCTAGCATGTGCGCACCTCAACACCAACCACATAATATGTATTTCAGGGATTCATACCAAGTTTAGAAATTTTACTTAAATCAAACTGCACGAATCTCTAATCCAACAAGCCCTTGCCTCGCTAATCGGCCTCTGGACGACTCGAATCTAGCCACAAACAACTTAATACAATCAACACAAGCTATAGGAATCAATTCCATATGATAAAGCTAGGTTCTTTCATAAAAGTCAAAAAGTCAACCCCGAGCTTATATCTCAGAATCCAACAAAATTTATAAAATCTGAACACCCATTCAACAACGAGTTCAACCATACCAAAATAACCTAATTTCGATCACAAATCGACTCTCAAAGCCCCAAATCTTACTCTCCAATCCCTAGTCCAAAATTCCCAAATTCCACCTTAAAACACATAATCAAGGTGGGAAATTCAATGGGTAATCAATATTAATGAATAAAAATGATCAAAAGTGGCTTACCTCTTGAAATCTAATGAAACCCTTCTCAAAAATTGCCACTACCCGAGCATGCAAAATTCAAAAATGAAGAAATCTCGGAACCCTTCAAATTAATACAGTGCCAGTTCCTTCGCACCTGCGGTTCACTTAACCACTTTTGCGGTCCCGTAGGTGCAGCCAACATTTCCGCTTCTATGGGTTCCATGAAGGCCCCTTGCCTTCGCTTCTGTGGAGTCGCACCAGAAACCTCCTTTCGACTTCTGCGAAAACTCCTGTCCCTCGCCCAAATCGCACCAGTGCTCCACTTCCCACATCCTCAACCAGCAGATGAGGAGAAAACCTCTCACTTGCGGATCCCCTCAGCCCCAATGAAATCCACTCCTGTGATGCCAAACTCATTTTTGCGGTCACGCACGTGTAACCAAATCCTTCGCAGGTGCGATCGCACTAGACCTGAAGCACTTCTGCATTTTCTCAAGTACAAACTCATTTTGATTTCAACCAGAATCACTCCCGAGACCCCTGGGGCCCGATCCAAACATACCAACACATCCTAAAATATCATACAAACTTAGTCGAGGCCTCAAAATACATCAAACAATATCAAAAACATGAATCGCACCCCACTTCAAGCCTAAGGAAACTAATGGATTTTCAACTTCTACAATCGATGCCAAAACCTATTAAACCAACTCCGATTGACCTCAAATTTTGCAACTTCAGGAACCAAAAATCCGAGCCCGGTAACCACAAAGTCAACTCTTAGTCAAACTTCTCAACTCTCGAAACTTCAACTTTTTCAACTTTCGCCAATTCAAGACAAAATCATCTCTGGACCTCCAAATCAATATCCGGACACACTCCTAAGTCCAAAATCATCATACGAAGCTATCGGAATTATCAAAACTCTATTGCAAAGCTATTTACACATAAGTCAACATCCGATAAACTCTTCTAACTTAAGCTCCCAACCTTGGGACTAGGTGTCCCAATTCATTCAGAACTTCCCCGGAACAAAACCAATCACCCCGAAAAGTCACATAATAATAAGTGAGCATAGAATAAGAAATAAATGGGGGAACAGGGCTATAATGTCGTTACATTCTCCCCCTCTTAAATAAATGTTCATCCTCGAATGGGTCTAGAATCATACCTGGAGTCTCAAAATATATATTTAAGTGGGGGAGAATGTAACGACTTGACCGATCTTTTTGAGCTTTAGCATTATGTTTGATGGGTTTGAGATCTTGGGTAGTTTTATATGATGTATTACGATATGAGTATTATGGTTGGTTTTGATGTTCGCATGGTTTGAAATTGATTTGATAAAATGATTCTAAACCTGGAAGCTTCAAGTTGGAAGAGTTGATTGTGGTTTGACTTTTAAGTAAACAACCTTGGAATTGAGGTTTGATGGTTTCAATAGGGTTGTATGATGATTTTGGACTTGGGCATATGTTTGGATTTGAATTGAAATGTTCCTAGATGATTTTGGCCTTATTTGTCAATGGTTGGCAATTTAAAGGTTTAGAAAGTTCATAAGATTGATCGGGAGTTGATTTTGATGCTATCAAGGTTGAATTTGTGTTTCGGAAGTTGGAACAGGTTTGTTTTGTCATTTGGAACTTGTGCATAAAGTTTGGTTAGATTCCGGATTAGATAGGCTTGAATCAGACGTTTCGTTTGAAGTTGGAAGTTGATGAACTTAAGAGGTTGATCTTGGTCGATGGTTTTGATGTTATTCATGGTGTTTTGAGCCCTTGGATAAGTTTGTATTAGGTATTTGGACTTGTTGGCATGATTCGACAGGGTCCCGGGGGTCTAGGGTGTGATTCGGAGTGGTTTCAGACTACTTTTGGTTGTGCTTGCAATGCTGGTTTCTGGTGCATCTGATGTGTTTTATGATCGTGAGTAAAGCTATGTGATTGCGTAGAAGGTTGTTGGGCAGCTACGATTTGTGCATCGCGTTCACGTTCGCGTAAGGTGGTGGATTTGGCTATCGCATTCGTGCTCATTACTTCGCGATCGCGGAGTGTTGCTGGAGGCAGGTTGGCTCGTTGGCTTCCGCGTTCGCGTGAAAGGCTCGCATTCGGGCTTCTTTGGTTCGCTGGCTTTCGCGACCGCGGTGCTCAAACATGATCGTAGTGCATTTTCCTAGGCAGTGTTACCTTGTGCTTTGCAATCGCGAAGGCTATTCCGCGATGGCGAAGGGCACATCTGGGCAGTATATTATAAGTTGCCATTTTGTACTTTGATGTCATTTTATCATTGATATTGGGAGCTCGGATTGAGACGATATTTTCAGGAAATTTTCACCCACTTGGATTGGGTAAGTGTTCTTGACTTAGATTTGATTATTATCCATGATTCTATCTTTGATTTTGGCATTAGATTTATGAATGTAAGGAAGAAAATTTAGGGTTTTTGCCTACACTTTAAGAGAGAGTATTTTGGGATTTTGACCATTGATTTTGAACCGGATTTGATAATTAATTATATATCTGGACTTGGCAAGTTATTTATCATTTGATTTTACAATTGGTTTCTGAATTCGGGCATGCGCGCCCGAGGTAGTTTTAAGGAATTCATCAAAGATCGAACCTTAATGGATTGGGATCGCTTCCTATAGCATTTTTTACTTCCTTGGGTGATGTTTAACTTGGATTTGCGTGATTGGAAGGCTACAGCATGGTTTTGACGGGATTTTTGGTTGAAGCTAGCCTAGGAAGAGGTAAGTCTCATGGCTAACCTTGTTAAGAGGGAAACCCCTAGGAGTTGGCTTGATTAGTTTGTGTTTAAGGTATTGAGGTGGTGTATATACGTGGTGGCGAGCGTATATGCACTTACCAAGTTTATATTATGCCCGGGGTAAAGAGATACTTGATGCCTTATTTTATCTACGTGCTCATTTGATTCGTGATTCATTTGACTTATGTGACTATGTTTGTTTCTTTATTCATGTTAGAAATCATGCTTAGGCTTGTGATTAATTGTGAAGGCATGGGAACTTATTGATATGTTAAATTTCTCAATTATCCGTAGTCACATAGCGATTTCAGGAGCATATATCTGTATGATATTTATTAAGTCCTTATACACCTTTTATCTATAATTCTTGAGCATTTATATACATTTTGAATAATGGATACGTGATTTAAACTGGGGATTTTGGCATGAAGGGTAAGCGTGCGGATGATATACATATATGGCACATTGAAGATGATGATCGAATATTGATTTACGAGGGATTGCTATTATGCCCCTCTTGCGCTGGGATTTGGTACTATCCCTCCGGAGTCAGGTGATAACCTATATTACTTTGGGCCCTGTGAGCATGGTCGGTACATGAATTTTGTACTGGGTCGATACATTGATTTATATTGGGCTGATGTGACACATGAATTTTGTATCGGGATACATGGATTTTGTATCAAGGTACATGGATCTTGTACCGGTTTGAACATGCATTTATGTCCTTAATTCATTTAAATACTAACTGTTGTATGCCCCACACACACACACACACACACACACACATATATATATATATATATATATATATATATATATATATATATATATATATATATATATATATGCTAGTTGGGACCCTCGACTCTGTTGATTGAAGCATGCCAGCTTTACTTGCCATAATTGAGCAACGTTATGATTATCTGTTGAATTGGAAAAGCATGCTTTATGTCTTTAGACTGTTTTATATCTTGATATATGTTGATCATGAGGATATTTACTGTTTCAGCTCTAGGCTTGTTATTATTTCTATGTTGTAAGTGAGTATTCAGATGCATCTAGCCTCGCCACTACTTCTTTGAGATGAGACTTGATACTTACTGAGTAACGACTATGGTGTACTCATACGCTTCTGCACATTTATATGTAGGTCCTGAGGTTGGTATTGCAATACCCTTTGAGCTGAGTTGGAGTTTGTTATTGGAGACTTCATGGTGAACTGCCATACTGTTTTGATCTGCAGCACAACGGGTCCTTGTACTCATTTATTTCATGTCTATTTCTTTCCCACAGACAATTATGTTTTTGTATTCATGCCTCTACCTAATCAGTAATTGCTCATGTACTTGTGTCACCTAATTCTTGGGGTTGTACTGTTTCGGTCGTGTTTAGACCATATTATACTTGTATCAGATATTTAACTGCTTTGATATTATTCCTGTTTTTATTATGATATAACTCTGATAATTAAAGGAAATTAGACCCTATCACGACATGAGGTGGGATTTTGTGTCGCGACAAATACAAATAAGGTCTAACCTGCTTCAAAATGGGGTCATCGACCAAATCTTCTAAAGAAAATACACTTTCAGATAGCTCTAGAGTGTCAACCAAATGGGTAGCCAGGATCTTTAGATTTTGTCGCATGCGCAAAAGGAAGCTAAAATATTATACAAAACTTATTAGTAATTATTCTCAAGTATATTAAGAAATTATAATATATTAAATACTATTAAGTGTAACCTGTGGCTTGACAAAAAGCTCAATATGATCTTTATGTGACTGCACCACGCGGTGGGCCTGTTGTCACAGATGGGGGAGGTAGCAAGATTAAGTGGACCATCAACCGTAACTACTGAGTGAGATGGATCGGTGACTAAATAAGATGTATCCTTCGATATTTCCACATGAAACTTATTAATATGAAATTAAACGACAGTAAAATAATATTTAATGAAAAGTTGAAAATATACTAACATGAGACGAGTCATAGCTTAGCTGTCTACCACCATATACATGTACAGTGCTAAGTGATTATGTGTGATGAGTGGGAAATGAGATAGACAAATTGAGTACTCTGAGAGTGTGAGTACTTGGGATTATCAATGTGATATATTACATTTGACATGCATATTTGACATGTAGGCATAGAGATGTAACATTCCTCATGCTAGTTGTATTTGTCATATTTTGTTAGTGTTGGGCTTAAATTGTTGAACTTGAAAGCATGCCTAAATTTCTGTACTATGAACAAGCTAAATACGGAAGTTTCTCTGAGTTATTACTGTAATTATCTTGTTATATCTGCGTTGTCATTATTTTGATTCGGACTGTATCTTTCTGAGCTTGTCTTTACTATCAGCCCAAGGTTAGTCATGTTACTTATTGAGTACATTGTGTCGGTTGTACTCATACTGTACTCTGCACTTCGTGTGCAGATCCAGGTACATTTGGATGCGGTGATTTCTAGAGTGGTGCTAGTACCTGATCGGAGACTTCGAGGTAGCTGCTATGACGCTCGCAGACCTTAACTCTCCTTCCCTTCATTTTAATTCATTATTGTTCTATTTTTCTCAAACAGTTGTACTAGAGTTTCAGACTATGTAGACACTTAGTAGCTCATGTACTCGGTGACACTGGATTTTGGGATTGTTGTAGTTGAGTTGTAGTTGTTTTTATCAGTTATTTATGAGACTTTCCACTGTTAAACTTATTAAATCATGTTTTTAATTCAAATGCATAGTTGTTATGTGATTTTCGGCTTGCCTAGTAATATGTTAGGCGCCATCATGACAGGTTGGGATTTTGGGTCGTGACAAGTTGGTATCAGAGACGTCTATACTTATCTTTGAGAGGCTACCAAACCATTAGGAAACCTCACTTCTTGTATTCTTGTCGTGCGGATTTGTTGATTTCGGAAACTAAACTCTAATATTTTATTCTCTCATAGATGGTAAGGACATGTGCTACTGGATCAGGCGGACGGCCACCACTACCACCAACTAGGGCCGCGAGAGGGTGGGGTCGTGGTAGAGGCCGAGGTGTAGCGCATACTGCACCTAGAGCAGCACCTATGGAGCCACCCATTGCACTAGCTCAGGAGCAGATACTAGATGTGATTGAGGCGGTGGGACCAGATCAGGCACCAGTTTGTGCCCATTGTGATTCCAGGCCTTCAAGAGGCTTTGGCCCAGATATTGACTGTATGCACGAGTCTGGCTCAGGCAGTCTCCATTCTGGCTGCGCCAGCCACTTCTCAAGATGGGGGAGGTGCACAAACTCCCGTCGCCGGTACTCCAGAGAAAATGACTTAGGTACTTCATACACCGAGGGTACTAACAGCCTAGTCGGTTCAGCTACTCGAGCCCAGTTCGAGCCCAGTTTGGTCCACCTATGAGTGACGAGGAGCAGAAGAGGCTAGAGTGGTTTGGGAGGCTCAGGTCTCCAAAGTTCAGTGGGGCTGAGTTAGAGGATGCTCAAGATTTCTTAGACAGGTGCCAGCGGATCCTTTGCACGGCAGGTATTCTAGAGACCAGTGGAGTCTTATTTACTACTTTTCAGCTGTCAGGGGTTGCCTTTAGATGGTGGAAGGCCTATGAGTTGAGCAGGCCAGCCGGCGCTGCACCACTTACGTGCCGAGAGTTCTTTGTTCTCTTCTTAGAGAATTTTGTTCCACATACTCACAAGGAGGAGTTGTGTAGGCAGTTTGAGCAGCTACGCCAGCAGGGCATCTGAATGACCCAGAATGAGATGAGGTTTTCAGAGTTGTCTCGTCACGTGATATGGTTGGTTCCACTGAGAGGGAGAGGAGTAGGAGGTTCATTGATGGCCTCAACTATGGACTACATTTCATTATGACTCGGGATATTGCATCGGGTGCGAGGTTTGATGAGGTGGTTGACATTGCTAGGCACCTAAAGCAAGTTCACAGTCAGGAGCGTGAGGAGAGGGAGTCCATCAAGCCTCATGGTTCTGGTGGTTTCAGTAGTGCCTCATCTGGAGGACATTCCCACCACAGCAAGGGTCGTCCTTGTAGGTCTGCTCAAATGGCTCATCCGGTTCATCGGGGTGCATCAGCTAGCCATGGTTCATACAGTGCTTTTTCAGGTCAGTCATCTTTCAGTGCCCTCCCAGCTCAGAGTTCATCCCTTGCTCCATCAGTTCAGGGTTCATTTGTACCAGGTTCTTCTAGTGGTTATTTTGGTTCTCGGAGTCCGATTCAGTCCTCGCTACCATTGTTAGATCGAGGTTGCTTTGAGTGCGGAGAGTTTGGGCATGTGAGGAGGTATTGTCCCCATCTTATGGGTGGTTCAGTTCAACATAGGGGTAAGGCTATTACTTTCTCACCAATTATTCACCACCCGCTCAGCCAGCTCGAGGTGGCACTTACGTAGCTCGAGGTCGCCTTAGAGGGGGAGGCCGATCAGGTGGTGGTTAGGCTCGATTCTATGCTTTTTTCGCCAAGCCATAGGCCGTTGCTTCAGACGCAGTGATCACAGGTATTGTTTCACTGTGCTATAGGGATGCTTCCATATTATTTGACCCTGGTTCAACTTATTCATATGCATCATCGTATTTTGCTCGTTATTTGGATATGCCCGGTGATTCCTTAGTTATGCATGTTCATGTATCTATGCCGGTGGGTGATTCTATTGTTGTGGACCGTGTGTATTGGTCGTGTGTGGTGACTATTGGGGGATTAAAGCGACAGTTGATCTCTTGCTTCTTAGTATGGTTTCTTTTGACGTGATTCTAGGCATGGATTGGTTATCACTACGTCATGCTATTCTGGATTATCATACTAAGACTGTAACATTGGCGAAGCCGGCTTTGCCTAGGATAGAGTGGAGAGGTTCTCTGGACTATGTTCCCAGTAGAGTGATTTCGTATCTAAAGGCCCAACTGATGGTTGGGAAGGGATGTTTGGCGTATTTGGCCTTTGTGAGGGATGTTGGTGCTGATACTCCTCCTATTAAGTCCATTCCGGAAGTGAGAGACTTTCCGGATGTATTTTCTACAGACCTGTCGGGCATGCCACCCAATAGGGACATTGATTTTGGTATTGACTTAGTGCCGAGAACTCAGCCCATTTCTATTCCTCTGTATCGTATGGCACAAGGAGAGTTGAAGGAATTAAAAGAGCAGCTTCAGGAGCTTCTTAATAAGGGGTTCATTAGGCCTAGTGTGTCTCCTTGGGGTGCACTGGTTCTGTTTGTGAAGAAGAAGAAAGATGGTACTATGCGGATGTGCATTGATTATAGGTAGTTGAACAAAGTTACAATTAAGAACAAGTACCCACTGCCGCGCATTGATGACTTATTTGACTATGTTCAGGGAGTTAAAGTGTTCTCTAAGATTTATTTGAGGTATGGGTATCACGAGTTGAAGATTCGGGACTTTGATATTCTGAATACGGCATTCAGGACCCGCTATGGTCACTACGAGTTCTTTGTGATGTCTTTTGGGATGACCAATGCCCCATCAGCATTCATGCATCTGATGAATAGTGTATTCCAGCCATATCTTGATTCGTTTATCATACTATTTATTGATGATATCCTAGTGTACTCACGTAGCCAGGAGGAGCATGCAAAGTTTCTAAGGATTGTACTACAGACGTTGAGGGAGAAAAAGCTTTATTTTAAATTCTCCAAGTGAGTTCTGGCACAATTCTGTGGCATTCTTAGGGCACGTGGTATCCAGTAAGGGGATCAAGGCAGATTTGAAGAAGACTGAGGCAGTTTAGAGTTGGCCCAAACCGTCTTCAACTACTATGATTTGGAGTTTTCTTGGCTTTGCTGGATATTATTGTCGCTTGAGGAGGGTTTCTTGCCCATTGCTGCAACTTTGACTATATTGACCCAGAAGGGTGACCCATTCAGGTAGTCTGATGAGTGTCAGAAGAGCTTTTAGAAGCTCAAGACTGCCTTGACCACGACTCCAGTTCTAGTTTTACCTTTAGCATCGGGTTCATATACGGTGTATTGTGATGCTTCTCGGATTGGTATTGGGTGTGTCTTGATGTAGGAGGATAGGGTGATATCTTATTCTTCTCTCCAGTTAAAGCTCCATGAGAAGAAATATCACATTCATGATTTAGAGTTGGCAGTCATTGTTCATGCATTGATGATTTGGAGGCATTACCTCTACAGCATGTCTTGTGAGGTATTTACAGATCATCGGATTCTACAACACTTGTTCAAGCAAAATGATCTAAATTTGAGGCAGCAGAGATAGTTGGAGCTGTTAAAAGACTATGATATTACCATTTTGTATCATCCTAGGAAGACCAATATGGTGGTCGATGCCTTGAGTAGAAAGGTTATGAGTATGGGTAGCCTTGCATATATTCTTGTTGGTGAGAGAGGGCTTGCATCAGATGTTCAGGCCTTGGGGAATCAGTTCATGAGGTTAGATATTTCGGAGCCTAGACGAGTTCTAGCTTGCATGGTTTCTCGGTCTTCTTTATATGATCGTGTAAGGCCCTGTAAAAGTTTGCCAAGGAATATAAGGTTTTGTGGTCCCGAGGTAGACTAATGTGTATGAAGGTTGTAGATAATTTTCACGTCGAATTGGCTCGCCACGGCACGGACTTTTGGGTTGAAGAATGCATTGAGGAGTTGGTGGATATTTTTGGCAGAAGAAGGCAATTATACGGTCAGTTTGGCGACCGCAGATCTGTTCCACGGGCCGCATATCCATCGCGGAGTTGAGTAAAAAATGTTGAATTTTGAAGGTCACTTTGTGGTCCATTATGCGATCTCATACCTGTTTCGCGGTCCGCACTTCGATCGCAGATTTAGCATGAAGAATTTTGAAGGGTGATTCTGCGGTCCATTCCGCGGCCGCATAACTGGTCTGCGGACTGCGGACCTGCCACAGATCTGTCCAGATCAGCCCAGTTTTTAGGATCATTTTTTCGGTCCATTTTGCGGGCTGCGTACCTGTTTAGCGGTCCACTCTACAATCGTAGAGTTGAGTTCGGAGGGTCCATTTTCTTTTTTTATAACCCGACCCCATTTCTTATAAAATAACTTTGGGGTTATTTTGGCCAGGTTAAACACATATTTTAGAGAGAGGTAAGTGATTTAGAGAGAGGGGAAGGCGCCCCAAGTGCATTGATCGTCAATCCCTTCCCCAATCTTGAAGATTCAAGGTAATCATTCACTAGACCATCATCTACCCGGGTAAGACCTTGTCCTAAAACCTTCACGCAATTGTTATGGGTTTAATTAGGTTATGGAGTTGGAGATAGGCCATGCATGTGACATTAGGTGGTAGTAGGTGGGATTGTTGAACTATTTTGGGTAATTTCTTGTTGAAATTGGTTGAGGGAGGAAGGGATTACCATTGTAGAGCTTCATAGTCAATTTTGCATAATAGGTGTTTGACAAAATTCCTAAGAGAGTTACACCATGAGAATCCTTCTAATTATTATCTAATTTTTGCTATCTTCCTATAGATTGATATTGCTAGAAGTGTTGGGACGTTGTAGTAACTTAAAGAAAGCTCAAGCAAGGTATGTTGGCTAAACTTCTATCTAGAGTCGAATTCCATGATGATCCCGTAAGTTTCAAGTACGGTTGACCCAAGTTCCTAAATCCCATGTTACGGGTTGTTCCTAATATATTTGATTATTCTAAACAAGTGTTGTGTTGAAAGATATATGTACTCAAAATATGTTCCAATGGCTCCTATCTTATCATGATCTCTTTTGAGAATGAGTTCAAGTAAGGGTGATGTATTAAAAAGTTATCACTTCAATTAGTGTTTCAAATGAAAGTCTATTATGCCTAACTTGGAAAGAAAACCCATTGTGCTTAAAACTAATATTGCTCATATACATATTTGAGGTCTTGATTCCAAATGCCCTTAATTGTTGATAACCTATGATAATGTTTGGAAGTGAAACAAAGTGAAAGTGAGATATAAAATGTGGCCATGGTTGTTATAACTAGTGCATTTGCGTTGAATTCGTGTTTCAATCATAAATCACCATGCTCTCCTTTATAAATATTTTCAATTTGATTTGAGTTCTTACATACTAATGAGTTGAAATTGTGTATTGCCCTTTTGGAGAAAAAGTATTACAAGAATAAGTGGTGTATCACTCGTTTATGATTTTAACTTGTGCTTCAATTGCTAGTCATTTTGCTCCATTCTTTGGAAAGGAATCTATTGTATTTAAAACCTTCATTACTAATGAACCTAAAGTTGTGATTTCTGGAATACTCTATATGTTGATGTTTATGATGATAATCCTCGAAAGTAAAAAAATGAAAGTGTGGAATATGAAATATGGCCAAGGTGTCATGAATGGAGAATCATACGTATGACCAATGGATCCAAGGAAATATGATGTTGTGAATGGTTGAAAGTACTAATAAAGCTATACATAGTGTGAAAGGTTATGAGGTGAATATATTTGTAATTCTTTTTCCCTTGTGTGCAAACAAAATGTTTTTGGGAGTATTATTAGCGAACCGAGGAAGGGTGGGTCGTAAGGCCCACACCTGAAACTATACGTGCCGGTGTAGGAGTTGATTATGATTATTCCCATTATTTGGGATGAGATTGATGTGTTAAAATTATTCCTTTTGATTGGGATGATATTATTGATAGCCCTGGATTTGATGTCGACTCACACGGTATATGTGGGGAGATGACCTAGCCGGTCGGGTGGTGATCGGATGCCATGTTGCGTGCATGGTGGTTCCTACTCTTGGTAACACCTTTCTTTCTTTCACATCACATGTCAATCCATATTGTTCATAGAGAGACGGCTTAGTCGATCAGGCCGAGATCGGACTCCGTGCTAAAAATACAGTGGTATATCGGTGCTAATGATCTCCCAACCAAAAATAATATTACTTTCATGTTTTGAAAATTGTTATGTTTTAACTTGACATTTGGGTATCGTTGAATGTTATTTGTTGCTTTCATAATTATTCCCTTTTTATATTGGTATTCTATTTCGAAAGAGGACATATATCATTACATGCTAGTACTATTCCCCATGTACTAACGTCCCTTTTGCTGGGGGGGGCTGCATCTTCAATGGATGTATGTGGTTTGTCAGCGGGCAGCTTTGGCCCTCGTTAGAAGTTACTCTTTATTCAGCAAGTTTTGGGTGAGCCCTACTCTGTTCCGGGCCTGATTTCACTTGATGTTGAACTTTTGTTTTGAGGTATAACCTGGGCCTTGTCGCTGGAAATTCCATATTGCTCTTCTATTGTACTTAGAGGCTCGGTAGACATGTTGATGGTGGTGTTCAATGTTGGGAAATGAACTAGAAGTGTTGGTATTTTGGAAAACAGGTTTTCTCTCATAAATATGAATTTGTGATATTTTGAAAATTGTAAATGAATATCCTTTGAGCAATGGAAAAGAATGTGAAGCACTTGACTCTTCTCATGTCTATCTCTTATTATTGGTTCTTAAATTGTTCATGGGTAAGGTCGGGTAGAAGGCATCAAGTAGGCTTGCTTGACCGGGGTATCTCGGTTGAAACCGGTCGCGCTCCCTGAGGTCGGTGCGTGACAGATCACATCAGAGAGCATCAGTATGACGAACCCAATTAGCTTGTCCTTGAGGACACGGTTCAGCAAGGTGATGCCAAGGAGGTTTCTATTGGAGATGATGGGGTGTTGCGGATGCAGGGTCAGATTTGTGTGCCCAATGTGGATGGGTTACGTGAGTTGATTCTAGCCCACAGTTCACAGTATTCCATTCATCCGGGTGTCGCAAAGATGTATTATGACTTGAGGGTGGAGAAGAATGAAGAAAGGTATAGTAGAGTATGTGGCTCGGTGCTTGAACTGTTAGCATGTGAAGTACGAGTATCAGAGGCTGGACAGTTTGCTTTAGAGGCTTGAGATACCTAAGTTGAAATGGGAGCGTATTACCATGGATTTCGTTGCCGGGCTCCCACAAACTTTGAAGAAATTTGATGCTATTTGGGTGATTGTGGACCGGTTGATTAAGTCCGCACATTTCATTCCGGTTGTGACTACCTATTCTTTAGAGCGGTTGGCTGAGATCTATATCCGCGAGATTATTCGCCTTCACAGTGTGCCGGTGTCCATTATTTCTTATCGAGGCACGCAGTTCACATCGCAATTTTGGAGAGCAGTGCAGCGAGAGTTGGGCACACGGGTTGAGTTGAGTACAACATTCCACCCCCAGACGGACGGACAATTCGAGCATACCATTTAGATATTGAAGGATATGCTACGTGCTTGTGTTATGGATTTCGAGGGTTCGTGGGATCAATTTCTACCGCTTGTAGAGTTTGCTTAAAATAACAGCTACCAATCGAGTATTCAGATGGCTCCCGATGAGGCCTTATATTGGAGCCACTATCGATCTCCAGTTGGTTGGTTTGAGCCGGGTGAGGCTAGGCTGTTGGGTACTGATTTGGTTCAGAATATCTTGGAAAAGGTCAAGTTGATTCAGGATCAGCTTCGCATGGCACAGTCGAGACAGAAGAGTTAGGTCGATCGGAAGGTTCGTGATGTTGCCTATATGGTGGAAGAGAAGGTATTTCTAAGAGTTTCACCCATGAAGGATGTGATGAGGTTCGGGAAGAAGGGCAAGTTGAGCCCTCGGTATATTGGCCCTTTTAAAGTGCTTGAGAGGATTGGAGAGGTGGCCTACAAGCTTCTATTGCCGCCTAGTCTATCGGGTATTCATCTAGTGTTTCATATTTCCATGCTCTGGAAGTATTATGGTGATTTGTCTCATGTTTTGGACTTCAGCACGGTTCATTTAGATGGAGATTTTACTTATGATGTCGAGACGGTGGCCATTTTGGATCGGCAGGTTCGAAAGTTGAGATCGAAGAATATATCTACAGTGAAAGTTCAGTGGAGAGGTCGGCCAGTTGGGGAGGCTACTTGGGAGATCGAGCGGGAGATACGGAGCAGCTATCCATACATATTTAAGACTCAAGGTTGGGAGGTTAAGTTGAAAGAGTTGACCGGATATTGACATATATGTAAACGACTCTGGAATGGAGTTTTGATGATCCTGATAGCTTCGAATGGTGATTTTGGACTAAGGAGTATGTCTAAATATTGATTTGGAGGTCCGCAGGTCATTTTGGCTTGAATTGGCAAAAGTTGGGAAGTTGAAGTTTTGGAAAGTTGAGAAGTTTGACCGAGAATTGACTTTGTTGATACCAAGCTCGTATTTTGGTTCCAGAAGTTGTAATAGGTTCGTTGTGTGATTTATGACTTGTGTGCAAAATTTGAGGTTAATCGGAGTTGATTTGATAGGTTTCAGCATCAATTATAGAAGTTGGAAATTCATTAGTTTCAATAGGCTTGAATTGGTGTGTGATTCGTGTTTTTGATGTTGTTTGATATTATTTGAGGCTTCAACTAAGTTCGTATGATGTTTAAGGATGTGTTTGTATGTTTGGATGATCTCCCGAAGACCTCGGGTGTGTTTTAGATCAAGTTCTGACTCATTTTGGTCATGGAGGGGGTTGCTGATATTTCTGGTATCTAGTTTCCTCTTAGGCAATCACGTGAAGAGGGTCGCGATCGTGTAGGGTTAATTCTAGCAGGAAATTTCTGTTCAACGTGTTCGCGATATTGACAACGTGATCGCAAAGCTTTGGTTAGTTGTGCATCACGAATAGGGGTGATGGGACGTGTCCGCAAAGAAGGAGAGGAGGTCTGGGAAGTTCAATGTGTTTGTTCTTCGTGATCGCGTGTCCTTGTCCGTGATCACGTAGGTCTGGGTTGCTGAGCATCGCATTCACGACTGGTATTTTGCGTTCGCGTAGACCATTTCTTGAGGGCAATAAATTTAGTCCGTCGCGATCGCGAGGAAATTTCCCCGATAGTGAGGGGAAACAACTGGGCAGACTATTTTAAAATTCCAAATCGAGGGTTCGAGTATTATTTCATATTTTGACTTGTGGAGCTCGGCTAGGGGATACTTTTGTGAGGGATTTCACTACAAATCAAGAGATAAGAAACTTTTGATCACTTTTGTCCATTAATATTGAATACCCATTAATTTTCCAACCTAGATTGTGTGTTTTTGAGGTAAAATTTGAGGGATTTTGACTAGGTATTGGAGAGTAAGATTTGGGGATTTGAGGGTCGATTTGTGGTTGGAATTGAATGATTTTAGTATGGTTGGACTCGTTATTGAATGAGTATTCAACTTTTATGAATTTTTTTGTGTTTCGAGGCATGGTCCCTGGGTTAACTTTTTGGGTTGACTTTTTAAATTTGGTTAAAGAACTTAGCTTTATCGAATGGGATCGATTCCTATAGCTTGTATTGATTATATTAAGTTGTTTGTGACTATATTCTAGTTGTTGGGAGGCCGATTTGCGAGGCGAAGGTTTGTTGGAGCATTGAGTTGCACACTTAGAAGTAAGTAACACTTCTAAACTTGGTACTAAGGGTATGAATCCCTGAAATACGTGTTATAGTTGGTGTTGAGGTGACGCACATACTAGGTGACGGGCGTGTGGGCGTGCACCGGGTTAATTATGACTTTGTTTCTGTGGTACTGTGTAGTTATTTAGTCATGTTTTATCCGTGTAATTCCTAAGTGTTAGAGTAATTGAGTTATGATTCATGCTAGAAATCATGTTCAGGCTATGTGCTTATTTTGTTGGGACCCACTGAGGTCATTTCTACTATTGAGTTATGATGTCAAGCTATAATTCCATATATTTTGATATTATTTACCCTACTTTCTTGTTGTTTGGATGCTAATTTGTACGACAATTGAGCTTAATAGAGTTTATTTTACGTGTAGGAATGCTGGGACATGAAGTGGAGAAAAGTTGCACGAAATGGTACCTCAAAGTTATAAAATGGAGTAATAAAAGAAGACATGCAAGGCAATGAAAAGTCATGGCGATAGACAGTGCAAGGCTTTGTCCAGGGCATTGTCATTGGCGCCTCTGACAGTGCCTCGCGGGGAAATGTTGGCACCTCTGTCAGTTCCTCGCGGGGTAATGTCGGCACCTCTAACAATGCCCCGCGCCGACGATGCTTATCCGAGCCACTTTTATTTCCTCATTATGTTCGGACGTGTAGACCTAAACCCTACCTTATAAATACTCTTAAACTTAGTTTTTAGAGGGGAGATTGATTGGAGAGACAAAAAGGCTTCGGGAACACTTAGAAGCAACAAATCACAAGGGTTTTCTCTTCCGTTCTTCCTTAATCTGTATTTAATGCTTTCAATTATTACCATGATTGTTAGTATGGTTATGAGTAGCTAAACTTTCTCGTCTAGGGTTTGATGGAATCTATTGGACGATGAATTCTTGTTACGTTTTAATATAATTTTGACTTTGAATATCCCTACTTGTTCAACTACGTGTTTATTATTGTTGATTGAATGGTCATCAATTGACTGTGCCTATTTATTATGTATTGCTTGCGAAAGAGTGCATATTTAAGTTTTTGTCGAACAATACACTCCCAAGGTATATGAGAAATCAATACGGCGGGTTTAAAAGCGGGATTAGAGATAATGAAGCTTTGACGTGATGATAGTGAGCGGTGAAAAAGTGTGAGCTAGCGTAATTCGAGAGAATATGACTAGTACATTATTGTAGTTGCTCGAGAGAGAATTACGATAGGTCGAGTGCTCATGATCAGTAGAGAATACTTAGTCGATATTATAGGAGACGTAGCGGGAAGGATTCTGACATTTGGAGAAATCATAACTCTAGGCCTCCTTAATTTAGTCTCCAACCATTAGTATCTTTCGTTGTTAGTTTACTACTTTAGTTTGTTAGTTAATTAGTTAGACATAAGAATATTAATATTTATAACTTAGGAATTGTTCGAGCTTGTATTCTTGGTGATAATAAAGAGTTGTAGCTAAACCTTAGTTCTCTCTGGCATTAGACTCCGAACCTTTAGACCGGATTATATTTGCAGCGACCGCTTATCCTTTTTAGGACTAGAGTTTGGCGTGATCAAATTTTGGCGCCGTTGCTGGGGAACTAACGGTGTAGTTGTAGCTGTATATATTGCTAGGTTTCAAGTTTGAACTTTTATTTTATTTTATTTTGTTTTAATTTTTTAAATTTTATCTTATTCTACTTGTTGGTTTGAGAAACATGACATCTTCGAATTATGGGAGTTTAGGTGTTGGTAGTTCTATTGTTGATCCTCATACATATTATGAAGGAAACCACCCGTGGCAAAATTATCAAATTATTCCCGAGAGTGAGTTATGTGCACCAACTCAATCTTATTTGTGGAATGTGTGTGGTGGTCAAAATGGTCATTTTCATGGTTGTGCTTATATTTCTTATCTTCCCCCAACTCCTTATTATGTTGGTTCTACTTTTTCGTGTGAAGATAATAGGAGCAAAGAACCCGGGGATGATGACCTGAAAGAGATCAAGGATATGCTAAGGTACCTTGTGGGAAATAATAATGAGACACAACTGCAGATACAAAGACAAGAGGCAACTATTCGCAACTTGGAAGCTCAAGTGAGTCAACTAGTTGAAGCTTTTAAAGTTCAACAAGTTAATATTATGGATAGTAGCCAGGAGCAGTGTGCATTAGAGACAGAAATGGAGGTGCCAATAGAGGGGTCCAGAGAAGCACACCAACACTCTAACCGGCTAGAATTTGATGATGTCAATGTTGAAGAAATGATACTACAGTCATGCAAGGACATTGAGGATACAAATTTAGTTGACTCTAGTATAAAATATGTCGAGGAGGCTGAAAATCTTGAAGTTCAGGTATTTGAGCGTGTCAGACCTCATTCCAAACACTTCTCTACATTATGTTCAGATGGTGAAATGAGAATTGATCCCTATGAGTATAAAAAGAAGTCAAGGGAAGAGGTAGATGAGCCTTATATTTTGAAATTCTCAAGGCCGTCTAGGCAAGGTGACACCCCTCAATCGAGAGCCAAAAGGTGCATGAGAGTTTACTAATTTTTGGCTCACATGAATTTGTACCGCCCCAGGAGCATAATCATAAGCTGAATCGAAACTTAGGCGTTCAATTCATAAGCTCTAGGTGGAGGCAAAAAGTTGTTCACGTCGTGCCGCGATGTTCAATTAGGCGCTTGTGGGGAGGCAACCCAACTTTACTATTTTTTTATTTTTTTTTATTTTTTATTTGTTTACTTTTTTTATTTTTAATTGTGTTATTTTTTGTAGGGCCGTTTTTGATTTTTTAGGAGCATGGGAAGCATAGCTATTGGAAGGATGCAACAGCAAGCTAGATGGCTAGAACTAAGTGGGGGGGCTCGCACAAAGGAAAATGCTGAGAAATTTGAGTACCTCATGAGGTGCTAGTGCTTCGGCCTTTGGCCTACCAGGGAGTTTTTTTTACCCACTTATTATTTAAGTTGTGCATTAGGGACAATGCACAATTTTAAGTGTGGGGTGAGGAGATTGTCTGGGTGACTTTCTATGCTATTTTAGTTGTGTTAGTTTAATTTATGCTTTTTTTATAAAAATAATTTGGACTTTTCCCGACGATGGATCTCCTAGACAGTTTTCTTAAGAGATTTAAATCTAAACAAAAAAAATTAGAAAATAGAAAAATACAAAACATGTCTTTGATTTTCGTTAGGTAGTAATAATTCCCCGTGGTTTTTCTTCGTGCCTCGGTTCTTTTCCATGGGATGTAACTTGAACCGAGTAGTAATTGTTTTTAGAGTAGTATGTAGGAAATAAAGAAGAAGAAATGATGTGATTCGCACCTTTTAACTTGTTTGATAGTTGCATACTTAGGTTCTGGCATGTGTTTCACCTTCCCTTAGCTTTAAATGTATGATGATGCCTTGATAAAAATGAATAGCATCTGGTATAACTCCTACGTCTCGGTTGCTTTACTTGTGTTCACTTTGTGCTTTATGCTTAATATATCTCTTGGCTTTGTGAATACTTGTTTGATTGAGAGTCGGAATGAAACCGTCCTTAGGGAATCATGTGCCATGTGTGAAGTGAGTTCTTTGCATACTCCATCTTATTGCATTTGAGTCTAGAACTTGCTCGGAATGTGAATTGAAGCGAAATCCTAAGTATTGCTAGGTTTGAAAAGTGATGTTAGGCTTTCTTTGATCTTTTTGAGTTTTGTTGCTTATCACAAATAAAATCATCCTTATTTACCCTTTTGAGCCTATAAGCCTTTCTTTTGGCACTCGCATTACAAGCCTATACCCTTTTTTTCTTAATTGAATTATTTTGATCTTTATACCTCTTAAAGCACTTGAATTGTAAAGAGAGCGATAGAAAAAAGTAATGAGCAAACTTGGGGTAGCTTTTGAGTGGAACCAATAGAAGAAAAAAATGTGCACTTGTGCTTTAAATAAAAATACACTAGTGGCAAGGCAAAAATACAAAAAAAAATGAATAAATAAAGTTTTCTTATTTTTGCTAGTGGATGTGATCAGAAGCAATGCATAAGGAAGAAGGAAAAATATTATGGGGTGAGCTATCTTGTGATGATTGAAGTGGATTGACGGAATGTTGCGCTTAAAGTCAAATACTTGATATGTTAATGTGCTTAGGAGGGTTAGCCACTATATCCCAAATATATCTTGCCCGTCCCTTAGCAATCCTAGTTGATTTTGGACCTAGCGGGCCTACATTAGTAGAGGTTTATATAATGGGCAAGTCTATGGTACCTTTTGCGTGCATGTGACTTCTTTGAGAGAGTGAGTGATTTTTCTTCATATGTGTGAGTCCTTAAAATATATTCAATCATGTGATTTGGATGTGTGGACTGCTTACCCTTTGTTTTATTGTTAGGGCATATGGTTTAACAAAGGATAGGTAACATTATTAAACCTCTATATTAGATTAAGTATTCAAGCCTCGGGTGCATTGTGACATTGAGTTAGTTTTCGAGGCTAGGATTGTTATAATCTTGTTGTTCCTGGGGTAGATGTTTTGAAATCGGGCATGAGTATGGGAAGTGTATTTTGACCGCATATGCTAGAGCTTAATTGTTACTATCAACCATGGTCATAGGTGTAGTGTGCTGTGAATGTGTGGCTTGTTGGGTCCTTGAAGAGGAAGTGTTTAGTTGGGCGACTCGAGGGCGAGCAACATTTAAGTGTGGGGTGTTGATGTCGTGCTATAATTCCATATATTTTGACATTATTTACGCTACTTGCTTTTTGTTTGGATGCTAATTTGTGCAACAATTGAGCTTAATATAGTTTATCTTACGTGTAGGAATGTTGGGACATGACGTGGAGAAACGTTTCACGAAATGGTACCTCAAAGCTACAAAATGGACCAATAAAAGAAGATGTGCAAGGCAATGAAAAGTCCTGGCCATAGACAGTGCAAGGCTTTGTCCGGGGCACTGTCATTGGCGCCTCTGATAGTGCCTCACGAGGAAATGTTGGCGCCTCTAACAGTGCCTCGCGGGGTAATGTTGGAGCCTCTAACAATGCCTCGCGCCAACGATGTTTATCCGAGCAACTTTTATTTCCTCATTAGAGGGGAGATTGATTGGAGAAGCAAAAAGACTACGGGAACACTTGGAAGCAACAAATCACAAGAGTTTTCTCTTCCGTTCTTCCTTAATTTGTATTTTACTGCTTTCAATTATTATCATGATCGTTAGTATGGTTATGCGTAGATAAACTTTCTCATCTAGGGTTTGATGGAACTTATTGGACGATGAATTCTTATTACGTTTTAATATAAGTTTGCCTTTGAATATCCCTACTTGTTCAACTACGTGTTTATTGTTGTTGATTGAATGGCCATCAATTGACTGTGCCTATTTTATGTATTACTTGAGAAAGAGTGCATATTTAGGTTTTTGTCGAACAATGTCACTCCCAAGGTATATGAGAGATCAATACGGCAGGTTTAAAAGCGGGATTAGAGATAACAAAGCTTTGACGTGATCATAGTGAGCGGTGAAAAAGTGCGAGCTATCGTAATTCGAGAGAATATGACTAGTACATTATTGTAGTTGCTCGAGAGAGAATTATGATAGGTCGAGTGCTAATGATCAGTAGAGAATACTTAGGCGATATTATAGGACTCGTAGCGGGAAGGATTCCAACATTTGGGGAAATCATAACTCTAAGCCTCCTTAATTTAGTCTTCAACCCTTAGTATCTTTCGTTGTTAATTTACTACTTTAATTTGTTAGTAAATTAGTTAGACATAAGAATATTAATATTTATAACTTAGGAATTTTTCGATCTTGTATTCTTGGTGATAATAAACAGTTGCAGCTAAACCTTAGTTCTCTGTGGGATTCGACTCCGGACTTTTAGACCGGATTATATTTGTAGCGACCGCTTATCCTTTTTAGGACTAGAGTTGGGCGTGATAAAGTTCTTTGCTTAAACTACAATCATGTACTCACTCTTGTTTATTCATATGCATATCATATCTCAGTCTCTGTTATCATTTACTATTGTATCATGTTATCATTGTTTGGGCTGAGTTGTATGAGACTTGTGAGCTTGTGAGACTTGAGATATTGATGACTGAGTTGGGCCTGAGAGCCTGATTGTGAGTGTTATTGTGGATCGGGATGCGCGTTACTGCAGGCCTGATTGGGTAGGATCCGCCCCTCTAGAGTCTGACATACCAGCAGTGGGCGCAGGCACAGTGATTTATATACACGTGCTTTGCTGAGGGGCATTAATGCCAGGCACCCGTACAGTGCTGGGTGATTGTGTGTGATGAGTGGGAAATGAGATAGACAGATTGAGTACTCTGATAGTGTGAGTACTTGGGATTATCACCGTGATACATTACATTTGACATGTAGGCATAGAGATGTAACATTCCTCATGCTAGCTGTGTTTGGCATTTTTATCAGTGGTGGGCCTAAATTGTTGACTGTGAACAAGCTGAATACAGAAGTTCCTCTGAGTTATTACTGTCATTATCTTGTTATATCTCTATTGTCATTATTTTGATTCGAACTGTATCTTTCTGAGCTTGTCACTGCTTTCAACCCAAGGTTAGTCCTGTTACTTATTGAGTACATTGGGTCGGTTGTACTCATACTATACTCCGCACTTCGTGTGCAGATCCAGGTATATCTGGATGCAGTGATTGCTAGAGTGGTGCTAGTACTTGATCGGAGACTTCGAGGTAGCTACTATGACTCCTGCAGACCTTGACTCTCCTTCCCTTTATTTTCTTTCAGTATTGTTCTATTTTTCTCAAATAGTAGTACTAGTGTTTCAGACTATGTTGACACTTAGTAGGTCATGTACTCAGTGACACCAGGATTATGGGATTGTTCTAGTTGAGTTGCAGTTGTTTTTATCAATTATTTATGAGTCTTTCCACTGTTGAACTTATTAAATTATGTTTTTAATTCAAATATTTAGTTGTTATTTGATTGTCGGCTTGCCTAGTAATATGTTGGCTCCATCACGATAAGTTGAAATTTTGGGTCGTGACATGTGCGTACTTGATGATTTAACTGTGAAGTCGTTAATTTTGGCACGGAAACTTGTTATGCAAGCATAGAGTCATATCTTCCTCGTGCTAATTGATACTTTATATCCTAAAATTGATGCCTTAACTAATTCTTTTGGAAAGCATGCCCATTTTCCTATTAATGTGAATAAATTGAACTTGTTATATTTGAGCTACTTTTCCTTTTTCCATTATTATTATGTTGTTCTTGTTATTGTTGGTTGATAAAAGTGAGTAGCAGATTTTTCCAATCTCGTCACTATCTTCAATCCGAGGTTAGGCTTGCTACATACAAAGTATATGGGGTCGGTTGTACTCATACTATACTCTGCACTTTATGTGCAGATCCAGGTGTTGTTGATAGAGTTGATTGCTAGAGAGTCATATCAGTACCTATTGGAGATTTCAAGGTATCTTTGTTATTTTGTTCGCAAGCCTTAAAACCCTTTCCCTACTTTTGTTATTACTATGTTATTCAAACAATATTTTATCGTTATTCATACCGTTGTACTTCTTATATAGAGCTCATGTACTTATTAACACAAGGTTAGGGGATGGTATTTTAGTTGTATCATTATTTTTACTTTCTTCATATATTGTGATTCTGTTGTTTAGACTTTTATTACCATTGTTGAAGTTTATTTCTAAATTGTCACGACCCAGCCTAGGGCCGCGATGGATAACCGACACTAAGTGTTGATCATCACTAAACTTGTTGATAATCGACTAATCATGAATATAAACTGATAAACTGAACAAGCATAAGCATAGCTGATTAGAACTGTACAATCTGGAAAGCCGACAAGGCTAACACAAGCTGACATATAAAAACATACTAACTACACAGGTGCATATCTACAAGCCTCTAGGAGTGCTGAACTGAACAAGTACTGGACAGGATAGGGCTCCGCCAAACACAAACTAACTTACTGTACACATACCAAACGATAAGTACCTCTGGGAGTAAGCGGAGTGACTCCAATAGCTGGTGGATGGCCTACTGTTGTGGCTCAAGTGCTGATCTATCTATACATGTGTGACATGAAATGCAGCACCCCGGAAAAGACGTGAGTACGATATGTACAAAGTATGTAGGGTGGAAAGCATACTAAAGTATGACTGTAAGCTGAAAATCTGAATATGAGCTTAAAGTTAAACAAGAGTCTGAACTAGCAACTGATCTGGAACTAAACCAAAGTTTACTAAAACAGAACTACTATCTGAATTGGTACTCGTCTGTCATTATGGGCTATATCTGTCATGACCCAAACTGATGGGTCGCGACGGGCACCCGGTACCTTACTAAATCGAGTACCAACATAACGTATCTTTTCGTATCATACTATCATAGGAAAATGAGATGGAAAGTTTGCCTAACATTGCTCACATTGCTTGCTTTTCGTATAACTGGCACATACAGTCCCTTAAACTTAACTTTGCTCACATTTCTTGCTTTAGGCAAGCATCTTCCTGAATGACCATTCTCTGAATTTCTCATGAATCTTCTTCTGTTGTCCATTCTATTATCGCCAGAACAAAGTCTGAAATTTTTATGATGTCGACCATTATCAAATAACTCAGTCCCTAATTCATGCCTAGTTTATCTTCTTCACCAATCCATACTAATTTCTTTTACTCTGGGGTCTAACTTTTCCTTGTGGTAATCGCATTAGAGTCACGAAATTATTTCTCGAAATGAGGATATGACTTTATGGCCTATACTCTTTTGTTATCTCAAGGCATGTCACCTCTCATCTTTTCCTTCACTTGACTATAGACTCTCATCTTTTCCTACCGTTGTTATCCATGTATCATTTCAGACTATGTTGACACTTAGTAGGTCATGTACTCAGTGACACCAAGATTATGGGATTGTTCTAGTTGAGTTGCAGTTGTTTTTATCAATTATTTATGAGTCTTTCCACTGTTGAACTTATTAAATTATGTTTTTAATTCAAATGCTTAGTTGTTATGTGATTGTCGGCTTGCCTAGTAATATGTTGGTGCCATCACGATAAGTTGGAATTTTGGGTCGTGACATGTGCGTACTTGATGATTTAACTGTGAAGTCGTTAATTTTGGCACGGATACTTGTTATGCAAGCATAGAGTCATATCTTCCTCGTGCTAATTTATACTTTATATCCTGAAATTGATGCCTTAACTAATTCTTTTGGAAAGCATGCCCATTTTCCTATTAATGTGATTAAGTTGAACTTGTTATATTTGAGCTACTTTTCCTTTTTCCATTATTATTATGTTGTTCTTGTTATTGTTGGTTGATAAAAGTGAGTAGCAGATTTTTTCAATCTCGTCACTATCTTCAATCCGAGGTTAGGCTTGCTACATACAAAGTATATGGGGTCGGTTGTACTCATACTATACTCTGCACTTTATGTACAGATCCAGGTGTTGTTGATAGAGTTGATTGCTAGAGAGTCATTTCAGTACCTATTGGAGATTTCAAGGTATCTTTGTTATTTTATTCGCAAGCCTTGGAAACCCTTTCCCTACTTTTGTTATTACTATGTTATTCAAACAATATTTTATCGTTATTCATACCGTTGTACTTCTTATATAGAGCTCATGTACTTGTTAACACCAGGTTAGGGGATGGTATTTTAGTTGTATCATTATTTTTACTTCATATATTGTGATTCTGTTGTTTAGACTTTTATTACCATTGTTGAAGTTTATTTCTAAATTGTCACGACCCAGCCTAGGGCCGCGATGGATAACCGACACTAAGTGTCAATCATCACTAAACTTGTTGATAATCGACTAATCATGAATATAAACTGATAAACTGAACAAGCATAAGCATAGCTGATTAGAACTGTACAATCTGGAAAGCCGACAAGGCTAACACAAGCTGACATATAAAAATATACTAATTGCATAGGTGCATATCTACAGGCCTCTAGGAGTGCTGAACTGAACAAGTACTGGACAGGATAGGGCTCCGCCATACACAAACTAACTTACTGTACACATACCAAACGATAAGTACCTCTGGGAGTAAGCGGAGTGACTCCAATAGCTGGTGGATGGCCTACTGTTGTGGCTCAAGCGTTGATCTATCTATACATGTGTGACATGAAATGCAGCACCCCGGAAAAGACGTGAGTACGATATGTACAAAGTATGTAGGGTGGAAAGCATACTAAAGTATGACTGTAAGCTGAAAATCTGAATATGAGCTTAAAGTTAAACAAGAGTCTGAACTAGCAACTGATCTGGAACTAAACCAAAGTTTACTAAAACAGAACTACTATCTGAATTGGTACTCGTTTGTCATTATGGGCTATATCTGTCATGACCCAAACTGATGGGTTGCGACGGGCACCCGGTACCTTACTAAATCGAGTACCAACATAACGTATCTTTTCGTATCATACTATCATAGGAAAATGAGATGGAAAGGTTGCCTAACATTGCTCACATTGCTTGCTTTTCGTATAACTGGCACATACAATCCCTTAAACTTAACTTTGCTCACATTGCTTGCTTTAGGCAAGCATCTTCCTGAATGACCATTCTCTGAATTTCTCATGAATCTTCTTCTGTTGTCCATTCTATTATCGCCAGAACAAAGTCTGAAATTTTCATGATGTCGACCATTATCAAATAACTCAGTCCCTAATTCATGCCTAGTTTATCTTCTTCACCAATCCATACTGATTTCTTTTACTCTGGGGTCTAACTTTTCCTTGTGGTAATCGCATTAGAGTCACGAAATTATTTCTCAAAATGAGGATATGACTTTATGGCCTATACTCTTTTGTTATCTCAAGGCATGTCACCTCTCGTCTTTTCCTTCACTTGACTATAGACTCTCATCTTTTCCTACCGTTGTTATCCATGTATCACATCTTACTCATAATGCTTCATTAACTCTCTTCTTATTTCCCTGCTAACATTTCTGTCTATTACTTTATTCAGAAAACTTTAACAAGACATCATTTTGCTTTTAGCTCCCCTTGCTCCATCCAATGGCTCTTCGGGTTGCCTAACATTCTCTCTCTACTAGGTACGGGAGCCTTACTAAGGTAATATTTATCCTTTCAAGTCTTCCAGTGCCTATCTTTGTAGTACTCATATCTAGCTGTACTATTTTAGAGTGCACCATATGGGTGTCTCACAAGGAGATCTATTAGCACATTCGCAATATCCTTCGGAAATGTCAGCTAACACTAATAATCCATCCACCATTTTGGGTTACCCTAACCCCAACTAGATCCTGATATCCAGCCTTCTTTTATATTACTTTTGTTAGCCCCATTAGGGCATAAATGAAATGGGTATAATCAATTGTATATATCTCCGTTATTGTTGAAAGTAACTCAGAATGCTTATATTTCTCTGCTTGAATTGTAAATGTTGTTAACCTTCATTAATTGGGTACCTCGTACTCTTCTTCACCTTGCTTCTTTTACTTGTTGAAACTTGTACCTTCTGATTCTCTCGTTGCCTTTTTACCGTAAGAGTGGATAGACATTCTTGCCTTAGGGATCCTTATCAAGAATCTTACACATCTTAGTACACACATGATCTGCTGAATACCTCATATTTATCCATCATAAGCATGATGCAAAAATCGAGTTCCTCTAACTCAACTCTTCCACAGCTATATCTCTTACCAACCATCTTTCTGGATGTAGGCATCGTCGTATTATGAATAAGATAAAGTTTAGAAAATTGAGTTCTTACAACTGAGCTCTACCACATGATCTAGAGTAAGAAGAAAGAGTGACAGTCCTAAATACCCTGTAGCCTCCTGCTTATAAGTGTGGTGCACAATACACCCATAAACAAGACTCTACTAGACACGGCTTGTAGACTCCCTAGGACAGAACTGCTCTGATACCACTTTTGTCATGACCCAAACCGATGGGCCACGACGGGCACCCAATACCTTACTCAACCAAGTACCAACATAACGTATCATTTTGTATCATACTATCATAGAGAAATGAGATGGAAAAGCTGTTGTGCGATAACTAGAATAAAACATGTAATACCAACTTATACATAAGACATACGGCCTATAAGACCAAAATGATCACTCGTACACTGAACATAGGCCGATAAGGCCATCCAATCTTTCATATACATGACATCTATCTACAAGCCTCTAAGAATACATAATTTTCATAAAGGTCAGGACAGTGCCCCGCCATACCAATCAATACATGTCCTAATCATACTGACCAAATAGCAACTCCGGAGCAAATGAAGCGCACCAACACCTTCCGCTGAGCTGATAGCTTACTTGGAGGGCTCTCAACCTGTCTAACAGGACCTGCGAGCATGAAACACAATGTCCCCAGGCAAATGGACGTCAGTACAAATAATGTACCGAGTATGTAAGGAATGAAAATCAATAAATAATAGATATAAGAGAAACATGGAGTAAAAGACTTAACATGTAAGTCTGAATAACTCTGTAAATCATTAACATTTACAATGTCATGCATATGCGTATAAATGTCATACCATACTTAGGTATATGCGTTCATAACATCATCAAACCTCTAAGGGCATCCCATCATATCATCTCGACCACTGTGGGCAAATCATCAACGTATACCAGCTGATCAGGTGGTGGTGCATATATAACGTCGTAACCTTTTCCCATATCCCATATACATATAATATATGTGTATATAACGCCATCTGGTCATGGGTCAATGTACATGTATAAATGAATGAAATGCATATGAAATACGTCAATAAAATCTCTCGAAACGTCATAAGACCATTATGCCTTTAATTAATGTCATGAAATAAACTTTATCAATTTACGTATTTTTTTTTAGACCCGTGAACAGATGATAGAATAATAAGACACATGGGGAATCAAGAAAATAGACACCCCTAGTATGTCTATGAATAGAGTCATTTATGAAAGTTGCGTATTTTGCTCATTTCATTTGTATCATTTGGACCATGCCAAAAGGAAAGAAGGGATAGCCTTAACATACCTGAACCGATTCTCTTGACAATCCCTCTAACAGACGACTTTTGCGAAGAACACATAACGGCGGATCGAAGTAGGGAAAAATCTGTATAATGTTCTTGAGAAAAATTGTACCGTTCTCTTAAAATTGCATCTTACACTGCCGTAGCGTTATACGGATTCATATGATATTGTTAAGAATCTAATCCTTTACCTTGTAGTCTTGTATGAATTTGATGAAGTAACTCACGTTGCCATGCCAAAATTTGTATCATACTTGTTGAAGCTTTTTTTCCTCACTTTGTAGAGACATAAGCATTCCTTTAAGATGTGAGCAATTCCATTGTGAATATAGAAAGGTTATCTTTAACCTTTAAGTGGGCCCCACTTTAGGGGGTGACTAAGCCACCAATTTTTCATAAGGTGCCACCTTGAAATGTGAATTAAGAGTCACTTTAACCAAGACTCTTTGGCTGCCACATTTGGGGTTCAAGAGCTCCTAAAAAATATCTTAATTACTTAATTAGCTTAATTACTTAATCAATCTCTTACTAAAAATCTATAATTATCTAATTATCTACATAATTAAGAATTATCTCAAATTACTTAAAATACTACTCACTTTTAACACACTTTATACATCTTACTATCATGGTCATGTGGTACCTTGTATGGTACTAGTCCATAAATACCGGGTATTATAGCTCGGACCATATTTTATCCCAAAATATCAAACTTCGTCAAAACTTATTTTCTTCGATCCACTCACCCTCTCACCTTCACTAATTTACTTATTACTTGTTTGAAATAACATGATACTTATAATCTCAAAATAATCTCATTCTCGGACTTACGACGAAACTTTAACGTACGAAAATGCGGGATGTAACATCTCATTTCCGAGCTTCCATCAATTTACTTATGGCGTACTTTCACATACAAAAATATGGAGCGTAACATCATCATAATATAATACTGCGGAGCGTAACATCATCGTAATATAATACTGCAGAGTATAACATCGATGTAATACTGCGGGGCATAACAATATCCCCCCCATAAGGTAGTACATCTGAACTATCCTCATGTATAGTCATGCAATGGATACTGTAGCTATATGCGTGTATATAACATGCCTGACTGGCGTTATGGGCTATATCCCCCCAGCAGGTAAATATATAATCAATAGGCTCGGCTGGTGTTATGGGCTATGCCCCCCCCCCCAGTACTTAATCAATAGGCCTCACTAGCATTATGGGCTATATCCCCCAGCATAATAAATGTAATCATGTATGAGGCATGACATATGTGGCAGCATCATATGGACTCAAGAGATCATGAAGGAAATCGTAAACAGAATCACAAACGTAATCTGACACTTGTCATCCATAAGTTGGACGAAGGATCTTATCCCCATTTTAGGGAGAAACTGAGTATGTACATGAGATACTAAGTCTAATTAACTCATTAGGATCCCTCTAAAATCAATTTAGAACCAAGGAACTCAAAATTTGTCCAACTCCTCAAATTTCAAAAACTTTCGGCAGAGTTTCTCCTAAAGCTGGATGATCCCCAAAACGCCCAGCAAGCACTACAATATACATGGGAATTGTTACCTGGCCAAGATGATAACATCAAACTAAAGTAGATCTATTTATCCACAATAGTGTCAAATGATCGGCATAACGGAATTATGAATGTAATGTCGGCTCATAGTGGCTAACTTGTGACATGAAAGTCTAAATAAGATTTAGGAATAATTTAAGCATCAACACATGATACTTAAGCTTTTATAATATTAAATGAAGTTATTAGTATGATATGAGGGTTAGGTATACATAAAAACATCAAAGTAACAGAACAAACGGATGTCTGGATGGCATAAGCCAAATGGGCGATTTGCCCTTTTTGTTTTTATTGTGTTTTGAAGTTACAAACTAAACTAGTTTCTTCCATAATTCACATATGGAATTGAATAATATACAAGGATACAATACATTCTGAAATTTCCCTTGAAAAACTCTTAAAAGATCAAGAAGAAAGGCTAGAACATAGCTAAACCAAATCATGGCGAAAACGAAACGAAAACCCTACATACCTCTTGTGTTCTTGCTTCCAAAACTTGTTCCCTTTGATCCACACCCTTCCTTATGCTTTTATTGCTAAACTACAGAGGTGACAAGCTTTCTTATCCACGAAGCTCTTTCCAAAACTCGAGTTATAAGGAGAAAGTAGGACGGCAAAGTCTTACCTATGTCGTAAGGATCGCGTTGTTGTGTTCACTTCTTGATTTTGAGTTGCGGATGATGGACTTGCTTCAAAACCCTAATTACCTTCTTGGATAGCTATGGAAGCTCTTCTTGTGTGTGAATTTTCTGGAAAATGAGGAGAAAGAAGACTAAGTCTTCTATTTATAGTAAGGTTGAAAAATCAACCACATGTGTGCTTCACCAGCCCTTCTTCCGATGCTCATATCTCTTTATCTGTATGTCGTATGAACGAACGGTCAATAGCGTTGGAAAATAAATTCCAAGTCCTTCAATTTTTTATATAATATGTCCCCAAAATACATCATAAAACACACGAAATTAATTGCTCAAAAAGCGTTACAAGGCAAATCCTTAGTCGGTTTTTCCGCAACTTAAATCTAATTTTTTCCAAACTTTATATTCTATATACAAACATCATATATGGTCATATTATGACTTTAAACTCATTTAAATGATTCAGAGAAAGTCGTTTACACAATATACGACATCACAGAAGTACGTGGTGTATCAAATTATTAGATGTTGGTTTGCCTAGCAAGTGGTGTTAGACGCCATCACGGCTTCGGTGGGAGTTTGGGTTGTGACAAATTTACGGGAAGCATGGGGACTAACCGCTCGTGCTAGTGTACCTTACCTTGGTCATATAGCACACCACACCCTCGGCAATATCCTCATCCCTCAGGTGATAATCGACATATATAGCTTACTGGCCACCCTGCCCTTACCGGTCATGCCCTCATTAGCCATGATAGTCGTGTCTAGCACGTCTACCATGGACTGGCATGTCACGCCCCGAACCTGGGGGCGAGACCGGCACTCGGTGCCTCACCTATTCTCGCATACCAACTTGCGACTAAGGGACTCTGAACATATAATGTCATACTTTGGCCATGGGCCACATTGCAAGACAATTGCGAATACTGACTAAATATCAATAACAAGCTGGGCCGATAAGGCCGTCATAACTACTACAGCTGACAATCCAACAAAATGTACATAAAAGGCCTACAAGCCCAACATACTGCATTAACAGACAGGATATGTCTACAAGCCTCTACTGATGGATATACTGTGATCGGAACAAGGCTCCGACCTACTCATAACATATATATATATATATATATATATATATATATATATATATATATATATATATATATATATATATATATATATATACACAAAGATGTACGTAAAGATCTAGACCCGGCAACTCCGAAGGGTATGGAGCTTACCGATCAAGCTAAAATTGGGCAACACCTAATAAGGAGGTCTACCCGTCTGTCTGCTTGAACCTGCACGCATAAAATGCAGCGCCCCCAGAAAAGGGATGTCAGTACGAAATAATGTACCGAGTATGTAAGGCACTATACTGAAAGCTAAAACTGAACTGATAATATAATAACTGAAAGCAACTGGAAGTCAATGATAATCTGAGGATATGCTTATCTGCTGATACTGACTCAACTCTCTCAATATAGTAAGTAAAATAGATGTCTGGCCTTATAAGGCTCGGTATATATATATATATATATATATATATATATATATAACTGCTCTACTGTAGTAGGCTCTCTCATAGGTGCTCAGCCATGCTAGTCATTGTATCTCGGCCAACTGGGCTAGCTCATAGGCGTTCGGCCATAGTAGGCTCGGTATATAACTTACCATCTAATCAGAGGTTTCCCAATAGGGGCCTGCCCATCGATTATAGCTCGATGGTAATGAAAATACTATAATACTGTATATATAGATTCTCTGCTCTCTTGACTCAAAAAAGGAAATGCTCAATTGAATATGAAGTCCCGATATGGAGAATAGTGTAACTTACAAGACTAGGAAAATATACGTAAATTCCGGAATATAAATTTCTCTTTATACCTCGTTATCAAACTCGTGTAATTACGAGATCGTGCAAAATAAAGGAAGAGCTTAGCCTTAACAAACCTGAAGTAGGGAAAAATCCATGTGATATTCTTGGAAAAGATTACACCGTACTCCCTTAGAATCGCAAAATCTCACGTCGCTAAATATTAATCCATTTCATAAGAATGCTGAAGCAAATCACGTTTGCAATGTTTGTAGGATGAAATGAAAAATGTTGCTTCAAATCACTCTTAATGAATAATGAATTTTGAAATGAAAATTTGTAAGCAGCTCACTCTTAATTGACGTTGCTTGCTGAAGAGATCCCTTAAATCTAAAGTGAATAGAAAGTACTAAAATGACTCCTATGTTTCATTCTTTAAACACTGCCGCCAGCTATCCCTTTCTCAAAGACACGTTTTTGATTCATGCCACCTATTTAATGAATGTAAGAGTCACTTTGATTTACATGTCTTGCTGCCACGTGAGGTTATTTAACCTTATCCAAAGACTTTAGTCTTTATCCAAAGACAACCACTAACTATTAATTAATTAGGTAATGTCTCATTACCCAATAATTAACCAATTACCCACATAAATAAGAATTATCTCCACTTACTTAAAATACTACTCACTTTTAACATACCTTATATAACTTACTATCACGGTCATGTAGTACCTTGTATGGTACTAGTCCATAAATACCGGGTATTTTAGGTCGGGCCATATTTTATCCTAAAATATCAAACTTTGACGAAATTTATTTTTTTCGGTTTGCTTACTCTCTCACCTTCACCAATTTACTCATCACTTGTTTAAAATAGCATAATTCTTATAATCACGAAATAATTTCATTCCCGAACTTGCGTCGATTAACTTACGACGAAACTTTATCGTACGAAAATGCGGGATGTAACATCATTCCTCCCTTTAGAACATTCGTCCTGGAATGTTGACTGATATACTTATCAATTTCATAACTTATGTCCTCTGAATACTTTAGTACTTTCCTTGCCATCTAAGAAACTGTTCTGTGAATAATTCTAAGGGCCAGGGCATTCCCCCCTTTAAGCTTCTTTCTCACACCACGACTTGTAGTCGGAATCCTTCTAATCTCGTAACTGTTTTTACCTTCTGTCATAGATCCGTTTATCCATCTGTATGACTTTACTACCATAACTCTTACTTTTATTTATCGTTATTGAGGGCTTCTACCAAACTCCATGTTACTTGCGTTGCTTATCCTATATGCAATAAGCTAAGTCCTTTAATGCCCCCTCATTACTGTTCATCTTAATAATGGCGGCCTAATATCATCTCATACTTTGTGACCTTTGTCCATCCATTGTTGATTCATCTTAATACCAATAACTTGGCCTCTTATGTAACATTACCGCTAGGGCTCACGTATCATTGGGGACATCTAGAGTAATGAGATTGATCCACCTAGGGACGATACTATACTTTCATAACCGTATTTCATAGTATCCTAATGTGATTCACCTTACGTGGGTATTTTGATCCCGTATAATTCGTGAAATCCTCTTCAAGTCATTACTCAATCGAAGGCCCAAACCTTATTCTTTATCCATCACAATTACACCCTCATTCTACTACCAGGGCAGCATTCTATTTCTTCTAAATGCCATTAGTCTTAGACTCCTTTGAGTTCATTCAGGGTATACTGAGCTTTGTATAACTTAGAGAAATCATCAGCTCTTCTTGTTTTCATGGGCTTAATCGTGAGGACTTATCCATTCTCGTCACCTTCTCACTCGCCCTTTCTTATCCTTATTCCTAACTTCCTAAAACCTTGTCACTTTACCATACTTTAGTTTGCCACTTACACATATCCATTTGTACTACTCACAACTTCTTTTCAACTTGCTTGCACCATAGATTTCCTTACGTTATCTCTGAAACATCGAGTGAGATATCGCATTATCTCATACTCTTCTTTACTCTCTTGACTAGATCTCTCGGTACTTAGAAACCATTGGCTGGAAGGTACGCCACTGACGATGCTGCTATCGTTCTTGGATATTGAATCCCAGCGCTTCTAGCCTTATATCCGAAGCATGGACTATTCACAATCTTCTGCCTTTGAGTATCTTGTACGTTGTTCACCTTTACCTTACTTACCTTAAAATCTCGCATCGTATCTTCTATCTCTTTCATGACCTCCCTTCCACATAGGTATAATTCACGTCCATAACTTGAAGCTCTATTATAATACTTGCACCTCTGGTGCATACACAATCCGGTGGGAGCTTCGTAATGACTTCTTATGAGGTTGGTACTTCTTCTAACTGGCTTCCTTATAGAGCCATTATAGAATATGGTTGTTACATTATCTCTCTTGTATCTCTGATATTAAGAGTGATTCTGCCATGTTCTCAAGCGCAATTTCTATAATTTTCTAGGTCCAATAATTAGACTCCTGATTTACTTCGTTGTTGTAACTCTTTAGTTTCCTCTTCCTTCTGATCAACCTTTATGTAGGCTTAAGCTATCTTCCGATCTGCGGCTCATGGCAGTAGTTATTACTCTAGCCCTTCATGGACGCTATGGAATATCCATGATACAATCTTATAACAATTCAATCTTTTGTCTATGACCAGGGCTCAATTCTTTCTTTTCACCTATAACGGAATCTTCTACGGCTGTATGATTACCAACATATATGACGCATGGGTAATACTCCGAAATCTTAGATACATTCATTATGTAATTATCTCTGGATCATTGATCGAATAATTCCTCTCATTCCTTCTCAACTTTCTTTAAATGCAAGCAATTGCTTTTCCTGGTCGTTCTGCCTCCTTGTTGCGTGTATACTTAGCTTATTTTAGTGCCCACACATATTGGAATTCCATACAACCCATATGATCTTGAATATCACCTTTTGATTTTGATATATATATATATATATATATATATATATATATATATATATTATTTTTCTTCTTTCCATTCATTAGCCACGATAGGTGCCACCTGTTGATGGAGTGCATACAATGTTGTTGTGAGACTATTGTTACATGACCATTTGCTCTTTAGGTGACTATGCTTGGTTAAATCCTTCTTCCTTATTTACTCCGCTAGTCTTTCATTGTAGTACTTAGGGAGGACCCTCTGATTCTTGCAAGGCTGCGAGCTTATTACATCATATACTCGACGGAATATTTGATGTTCGTACTCACATATAAAATTCCTTAGTTACTTACCTCCATACTTATATGCTTGTACGGTTGCTCCCGAACTGAAGTTTTGACTGTCTTCCCTTAACAGTCATACGGTATCTTTAACTACCCCAACTCCTATACGAATATTTCTCAAGGTCACGATGTTATATCTGCGATACTGAATTCCCTATGTTGGGGTTCACTCCGTTTATCTTGCACGATCTATTGATTTGTCTGTATCCTCTTGTCTAGCCATAGCTAGGCTCTTCCTGAATCAACTACTAACTACTCATTGGCTCATTCTCATATCAATATTCTGCGTAAACTTTCATGGGTCATTTTCTTTATCTTAACTTACATCCCGCACTGGCTCCTTATCTATCAATAACATCTTAGGCAGGAACCCTTACCTCATCTCCTTGACGTCGTGTTTGCATAATGTTCTGGAATCGTAGCGTATCTGCAGGACTTGAATAAGTGCAATCTTATCCCTTTCTCATTCTTATCACATTCTTCCTTTACCATTTGCATAGTTACTAGAACCACTTAATTCTGACCTAATTTTACATCACACCATATTCCCCGCTTTAGGGAGCACTAAGATTTAGTGCTATGATGATCTACGTATAGATGTTTTACCCTCTCATCTTTGGCATCTTTTCACATCATCGATGATCCTTACTTGCCTCACGGTAATCATTCAGTACCAAGGAGAACGAAATTCCTCAGTCGCGAGGGTGACACTTAGTGTAACTAGCACATCCAGTCCCTTAAGCTTAACTTTACTCACCTTTCTTGCTTTAGGGAAGCGTCTTCCTGAATGACCATTCTCTAAATTTCTCATGAATCTTCTTCTGTTGTCCACTCTATTATCGTCGGAACGAAATCTGAAATTCTCTTGATGCTGACTATTATCCAATCACTCAGTCCCTAATTCATGTTTAGTCTATCTTGTTCACCAGCCCATACCGATTTCTATTGTTCTGGAGTTTAACTTTTCCTTCCGGTAGTCGCGTTGGAGTTACGAATTTATTTCTTGAAATGAGGATATTACTTTATGGCCTATACTCTTTTGTTGTCTCAAGGCCTGACACCTCTTGTCTTTTCCTTCAATTGACTATAGACTTTGTAATACTGTCATCTTTTTGATCCACCGTTGTCATCCATGTATCATATCTTACTCATAATACTTCATTAACTCTTTTCTTGTTTTGCGCTAACATTCATGTCTATCACTTTATTCTGAAAACTCGAACAAGACATTCTTTTGCTTTTAGCTCCCCTTGCTCCATCCAGTGGCTCTTGGGGTTGCTTAACGTTCTCGCTCTACTAGGGACCCGAGCCACACTAAGATAATATTTATCCCTTCCAGGCTTTCCGTACCACATCTAATTGTAATATTCTAGAGTACACCATTTGGGTGCCTCACAAGGAGATCTATTAGCACCTTTGTAATATCCTTCAGAAATGCCAACTAACACAAACAATCCATTTACCATTTTGGGTTACTCTAACCCCAGCCGGATCCTAATATCCTGTCCTTTTCTTAAACTACACATGTTAGTCCCCCAATAAGGTATAACTGAGATGGGTGTGGCCAATTCTACATACGTCTGTTACTGTTGAAGGTAAGTCACAATGCTTATACCTTTCTGCCGGAGTTGAAAATATCGGTAATCTTCATTAACTGGGTACCTCGTACCCTTCTCATCTTACTCCTTTTACTTGTTGAAGCTTGTATCTATCTTCTGAACCTCTCATTGCCTTTCACCATAGAGGTGGATAGATATTCGTGCCTTAAGGCTCCTTATCAAGAAACTTACACGTAAGGTACACAAATGTTCTGCTAAAGACCTCACATTTATCCATCATAGGAATAATGCAAACTCGAGTTTCTCTAACTCAACTCTTCCACAGCTATATCTCTACCAACTATCTTTTTGGATGTAGGTATCATCGTATTATGACTAAGATAGAGTTTAGGAAATTGAGTTCTTACAACGGAGCTCTACCACACGATCTAGAGTAAGAAGAAAGAGTGATAGTCTTAAATGCCCTGTAGCCTCCTGCTTATAAGTGCGGTGCACGACACACCCATAAACAAGACTCTACTAGACACGGCTTGTAGATTCCCTAGGACAGAACTACTCTGATACCACTTTTTTCATGCCCCGAACCTGGGGGCGAGACCGGCACTCGGTGCCTCACCTATCCTCGTGTACCAACTTGCGACTAAGGGACTCTGAACATATAATGTCATACTTTGGCCATGGTCCACATTGCAAGACAATTGCGAATACTGACTAAATATCAATAAAAAGCTAGGCCAACAAAGCCATCATAACTACTACAGCTGACAATTCAACAAAATGTACATAAAAGGCCTACAAGCCCAACATGTTGCATTAACTGACAGGATATGTCTACAAGCCTCTACTGATGGATATACTGTGATCGGAACAAGGCTCCGACCTACTCATAACATATATATATATATATATATATATATATATATATATATATATATATATATATATATATATATATATATATAACACAAAGATGTACGTAAAGCTCTAGACCCGGCAACTCCGAAGGGTATGGAGCTTACCGATCAATCTAAACTTGGGCAACACCTAATAAGGAGGTCTACCCGTCTGTCTATCTGAACCTGCACGCATGAAATGCAGCGCCCCCAGAAAAGGGACGTCAGTACGAAATAATGTACCGAGTATGTAAGGCACTATACTGAAAGCTGAAACTGAACTGATAATATAATAACTGAAAGCAATTGGAAGTCAATGATAATCTGAAGATATACTTACCAGCTGATACTGACTCAACTCTCTCAATATATTAAGTAAAATAGATGTCCCGCCTTATAAGGCTCGGTATTATATATATATATATATATATATATATATATATATATATATATAACTGCTCTGCCATAGTAGGCTCGCTCATAGGCGCTCGGCCATACTAGGCACTGTATCTCGGCCAACTGGGCTCACTCATAGGTGCTCGGCCACAGTAGGTTCGGTATATAACTTACCATCTGATCATAGGTTGCCCAATAGGGGCCTGCCCATCGATTATAGCTCGATGGTAATGAAAATACTGTAATACTGTATATATATAGATTCTCTACTCTCTTGACTGAAAAAAGGAAATGCTCAATTGAATATGAAGTCCCGATAAGGAGAATAGTGTAACTTACAAGACTAGGAAAATATACGTAAATTCCGGAATATAAATTTCTCTTTATACCTCGTTATCAAACTCGTGTAATTACGAGATCATGCAAAATAAAGGAAGAGCTTAGCCTTAACAAACCTGAAGTAGGGAAAAATCCATGTGATATTCTTGGAAAAGGTTACACCGTACTCCCTTAGAATCGCAAAATCTCACGTCGCTAAATATTAATCCATTTCATAAGAATGCTGAAGCAAATCACGTTTGCAATGTTTGTAGGATGAAATGAAAAATGTTGCTTCAAATCACTCTTAATGAATAATGAATTTTGAAATGAAAATTTGTAAGCAGCTCACTCTTAATTGACATTGCTTGCTGAAGAGATCTCTTAAATCTAAAGTGAATAGAAAGAATTAAAATGACTCCTATGTTTCATTCTTTAAACACTGCCGCCAGCTATTCCTTTCTCAAAGACACGTTTTTTATTCATGCCACCTATTTAATGAATGTAAGAGTCACTTTGATTTACAGGTCTTGCTGCCACGTGAGGTTATTTAACCTTAACCAAAGACTTTAGTCTTTATCCAAAGACAATCACTAACTATTAATTAACTAGGTAATGTCCCATTACCCAATAATTAACCAATTACCCACATAAATAAGAATTATTTCCACTTACTTAAAATACTACTCACTTTTAACATACCTTTTATAACTTACTATCACGGTCATGTAGTACCTTGTATGGTACTAGTCCAAAAATATCGGGTATTTTAGCTAAGGCCTTATTTTATCCCAAAATGTCAAACTTTGACAAAATTCATTTTCTTCGTTTTTCTTACCCTCTCACCTTTACCAATTTATTCATCACTCGTCTAAAATAGTATAATGCTTATAATCACGAAATAGTTTCATTCCCGAACTGGCGTCGATTAACTTATGACGAAACTTTATCGTACGATAATGCAGGATGTAACATGGCGCCACATCTGTCCCATGATGGTAATCCTCCGGCGGAAGGTACGCAAGGCATAAATCTAGCATCATGTTCTCTAGTGTGGCAGTCAAGGTCTCTACAGCAATTGCAGAAATCCTAACACCCTAGTGGTATAGTAATTCTACCTTGTCCCACCAACCTGCTGTATATTAAAACCCATCTAGTGAACGTGGTGTAAGATCGTAGCCTGCATAGGATGTAAGTATTAGTTCCAGAAAGCTAAAAACTTCAAATATCGAACGTGTAATAAAATGCCACAATTGAAAATAACATACTAATGCCTCGTACCTCCTTGCATATGGAATATATCCTTAGTCACCCAAAATTAGGGGATTTCCAATCAGGTGCGAGTGATACGGTGATACCATGACACATACTCATCGTCAGTGTTTACCTGTAAAACGGTACAGTTGAATTTGTAACGTGGTTTATAGACAAGCGAATCGATTTGATCCGAAAAATGATCAAGCCTTTGAGTCTTTGCCATAGGTTGTGCTTCCTTCGGGATTCATCCTGCATTGGTCACGTACTTCGTAACCGATGCCAATTATTTACTGACACAACTTCTGTCTATTCTCGGTTTTGCATGTCACCTTACTATTTAGCCACTTGTAATCAATTAAGTTTACCCTGTACAGATAGTCCCCCTACTTTCTACTGATGCAACTCAGATTGATGAGAAAGCTCTTGAACGGTCTCTGAATTTGAAGAGACGTACGTCTCTTCACATTTAATACTCCGAACACGTGTTGCCCCTTGATTTAACAAGTATTTTCGCCGGGTTTCAAGGTAATCATGACCCCAATTTTTGTCGTCTATATCTTCTTCACTACTCATCATTTTTACTTCTTTGCTTTTACTACTCTCACAATCCTTTTCTTTCTCAGAATTTCCTTAGAGCATTTTTACAACCTTCAACTTCCTCAGTAAGAACATATACAGATCTTTTACTACCATGTCTGCTTACACTGCTTCCTTCGAAAACACTGGTTTTTCCTCGGTGGAGGCCTGAAGAAAAACAAATCCAAGGAGGTTGACATTGAATCTGATCCTCCAACTATTAACAGCATCATACCTCTTCACCTAGGCATTGCAATCGATCTTCAAGAAAGAAAAAAAACTGCAATTTCTCAAAGCCACCGGTTTTGTCCAGTTCGTAAGTACCCCCTCCTCCATTCGTCCTTCAAGCATCTCTACTATGAAGGAGGACTGCAACTACCCCAATGTTAAAATCCTTGCCCCAGATATGGTAGAGCGAGTTACCTACTCCAGGGAAGGGTTTACGTATGTCTACACATATCTCTTTACTTTGGGTCCCTTCTCTTTGGGGTCGAGTGAAGGGCTCGACCCAATAATTTTGGAATTTTGCCACCAATATCAGATCTGCTTAGCACAAGTAGGCCCATTTATATGGCGATCAGTGGCCTACCTTCGTTAATTGTGCATTGAGACCAGGGAAACCCTGACTCTTGCACATATGATGAACCTCTACTCCCCCAAGATTTTCTGCAGGGGAGTGTTAAACTTCAGCAAGTGTGGCCACCACGCTCTCCTTACCAGCATAGATGATGACAATGACCGTGGATTGATGGAACGGTTCGTCGTTATTGCTACCAGGGGCATCATCCTGACCACAACTCTAGCCTTCCCCGAGTCGTGGAATCTCTTCTGTAAGTCTTCGGTTATTTTCATCCTTTCTTCGTAAAAAGAGAATTTATTGTTTTACTGATTTTTTTGCTTCCATTATTTCAGCTACCTGCTAGAACTACCACGGGTTCACTGTCTAGACCAATGGGTTCAGAAAATTCTAGATATTATGACTCTGAAATCCCTTCGGTGGAAAGAAATTGCTCCCAAGTACCGGTGGAGAGCTAAAAGCCATGGTGAGTAAAATTCATTTCTTCTCCTTTTTTTGTCTCAGTAGTTTAAGAGCAACTTACTTAACCATCTTTTCGCCGGTTTAGGGCTCTTGAGGGGTTCTGTCACTTGCCCCGATGTTGACACATTAGATGACCCCGAAGAGGCCATGAGAGTGTTGCAAAATGCCCTTGCTTGAAGCAGAGCTCGTGGATCTGCTCCAGCCTCCAATGAGGTGCCTTTTCTTGGAGTACCGAGTCCAAGAACAATAAACTGAAGAGAAGACATTCCTCTTCGGCTGGGACTCTAGAGAAGAGAATAAAGAAAACACCAACCGAGTCGGCCACAGTCATAGTGGTCCTCGATGATGAAGGATAAGCCAGTGATGAAAAGGCTTCCCTCTAAAGAAGATAAAGCTACATTAGCTCAACCTAATGCTCAACCGGGGGAGCTCCAAAATCCTTCGTCATAGGACGCTCAGGCATTTTGGGGGGAGATGGGTATAGTCGAAAATGTTGATACCCCTTTTCGGAGCCCTGTCGATGCTCCTAATTTGAGGAGTTCGGCCCCTCACCTTTCTCTGTCATCGACTATTGAGTCGGTCTCAAATGTTGCCCTTTCGTACCGGCTACCTCTTCGCTATCTACACCAACAGCTTCATACCCATGAACGCCCGTTGCTCTTTCGCCACCAGCACCAATTGCATCACCTCCACCGGTACCAGCTGCTCAAGAAAGGAATGATTCTCCCCTTGGTCTCCCGGCCATGGGAACTTGGGGAAATATTACTCTACCCCTTCCCAAGGCCCTCGAGGGAGGCGAAGTGACACTCTTTCAGTTTCAAAAGAGTGCCATACTTTATCCATGCCAGTGGAGCTTGCTAATTATTTGAAGTCGCTAGCTTCGGAGAAGGATTGAAAAAAGATGGGCTCCCTTTCTGGGGAGTGCCTGATAAACAACAGCACAGTACGGCGCATGTACCATCCTAATTCCCTTCTATTTTCTTTACCTATTACATGTTGCCAGAAAAACCTTAACTTTAACATTTTCTTAGGACAACCTCCTTGCTCCTAAGGGCCTGCAAAGGTTGATTCTAGATAAACAAGGACTTGCTTCCCAGCGGGATCCACTTTTGGCTGAGAGAACCATCTTGTCGCGCGCCTCCCAGTGTTGGAGGCAAAAGTTGCTCAGATGGACGAGCTTGAGACTCGATTACAGCAGACCAGGCAAGATAAGATGTCCCACTACCAAGAATCTGCTCAACTGCATAAAGACCTTAGAGAGGCCAAGGCTAAGTGGGTCAAACTTTAGGATGCTGTGATCGTTGCTGCCTAGCGGGAGTCTACTTTCGAGGAGAAAATTAATAATTTGAAGGCCAACATATGCTCCAAAGCCGAGGAGGCCAATGCTGTCGAGGAGAAGAGGGCCATGATGGAAGAGAGGCTTATGAGGGCCATGGAGCAAAACCGGTTTCATTCAACTACCAATATTGAGCTTGATTCCCGACTCAATGCCATGAAGGCTGAAAGAGAGGAGTTGCAGGCTAAAATTAATAAACTCCGAGCAAAACTCTAGGATCAGTAAGATTCCCTCGTCTTCGAGAAGACTCATGAAAACCTTCTTGCTCGTCCCACTGCGACTGACTCCTCAAATACTAGTTCCGAGTATTCAGGAATCGAAGGGGAGACTGAAGAGGATGAAGGGCCCCGAACCGGTAGTGGATCCGCCTTCTTCTACCGGAGTAAAGGTAGACCCTTCTCTCCCTTCGGGTTCTGGCGGCAATGAATAATGTATAATGTTTCTTCTTTTTTTTTATCTTTTGTAATTATGCCAAAATTTTCTTCGAGTTTGGAACTTTAATAAAAGAAGTTTTTGCTTGAGTGTTGTGCAAATATATCCTTTTTTCTAGTTGATAAAGCTTCGAGTATATTTCTTCATCCGATAACTTTAGACTCCGGGCATAACTACTTCGGAAATCTACCTTTTACTGTGAGGGTTTCATAAGATAGGGCCCTTATGTTTACGGTGCTCTTGAAGATGACGTCTCCTGTTCATTCTGGCAAAATCATTTGAAGTTTTTGTTAACTTTCAAATGATAAAATTAACTCATCATTTGGACAAGAAATAAGATAAAATAAAAGGACTTTTTTTTATTCCATCTATCATTAAAAGTACAAAGGCATTCACTTGCTTAAGTAAATAAAGTTGCCAATACATGTGGCTAACTTGTACAACTTATTTCTACGGGGCTGATCATAAAGTCCCCAGTCCTGATAAGAGATTGATCCCAGTTCCTACAGTCCCCGATTTTCTTGGCACTCTTGGTGTTGTATCATGCATACCCCCCCTCCCCAATTGATCGAATGCAAATTATGTGAATTCGAACAGAGGAAGTCTTATATCCATATTGCTGCTTCATTGGTGGAGACAACTTATGAACAGTTAAATAATCCTTTTTAATAATGGAAGGCGAGGCTTGCATCGAGCCAAAGATTATTTAACCATCCACATAGATGTTTACCATCGATGTGAGAATTTAAGTGCCTTGATATTTAAAGGTCTTTCCTTTGCCGATGATACTTCCTTCGTAGTATGCTTTTCGTTGCTGCCTCATTAAAAACCTTGCCATAAAAACTCGATTGGGACAAAAACTAGTCGAAGAGGAAAAGATTGCAGCACACACTTTTCAATACCGACAGGAATTATCAGCAGTAATAATTTCTGAGGTGAGTCACGTTCCAATTGCTGGGCAATTTGACTCCATCTTGATTTTTAAATTCATATGAGCCTTTACCAATGATAGTTTAAACCTGGTAAGGACCTTCCCACGTTGGTCCTAGCTTCCCGGTGTTGACTTCCCGAGAGCTCTAAGTAACCTTCCTCAAAACAAAATCTCCCACTTAGAAATAACAGAGATTCGCCATGCGATTATAATACCTTTCCATCCTTTGCTTTTGAGCCACCATCCTCATGTATGCTAAGTCCCGGTGTTCTTCAAGCAAGTCTAGCTTCACTAGTAACACTTCATTGTTTGTTTCTTTGTTCGATCAGGAGAACTTCAAAGTCCACTTCCACCAGTATCAAAGCCTCCGAACCGTACACGAGAGAGGAGGGTGTTTCTCCCGTGCTCGACTTTGCTTTTGTCCGATATGACCATAGCACTCCCGGAAGCTCATCGGGCCCTTGGCCTTTACATTTTCTAACTTCTTTTTAAGGTTTTGAATAATTACATTGTTGGTTGATTCCGCCTGTCCGTTAGCTCTTGGGTGGTACGGTGAAGAAGTGATTCTTTTGACCTTTGACCCTTCCAAGAACTTTATGACTTTTGAACCTATGAACTACGGCCCGTTGTCACATGTGATTTCCTTCGGTATCCTAAATCGGCATATTATGTGGTCCCATATGAAGTCAACCACTTCGCGTTCTCCAATATTTTGGTATGGACCTGCTTCAACCCATTTAGTGAAATAATCAGTTAAAACCAAGAGAAATCTTACCTTTCCAGGGCCCGGTGGTAAAGGTCCAACTATGTTCATTCCCCATTTCATGAATGGCCGTGGAGACACTACTGAAGGTAAAAGTTCTACTGGTTGGTGCACTAACTGTGCATGATGTTGACATTTGTCACATTTCTATACGAATGCCTTTGCGACCTATTCCATCCGGGGCCAGTAATAACCTGCCCTGATCAACTTTTGGAACTAATGAGTCTGCACCAGAATGATTTCTGCAAACTCCTTCATGGACTTCTCTCATTACGTAGTCCGCCTCCGAGGCCCCTAGACACCGAGCCAGTGGTCCTTGGAATGATATCCTATATAACTGCCTATCTATGAGGAAGTAGCGAGTTGCTTTTGTCCGTAATGCCCGGGAAGCCTTTGGGTCTTTGGGTAATTTACCGTGCATGAGATATTCAATGAACTCATTCCTCCCGTCCCAAATTAAGTTGGTCGAATTTACTTCGCAGTAGTCGCCAAATCCAACACTGAATGCAGTAGTTGGACAACTGTACCGGAATCAGATCCTTTCATCTCCGTGGATGACCCCAAATTAGCCAATGCATCTGCTTCCACATTTTCTTCCCTCGGAATATGGACGATTGACCATTTTCTAAATCGTGCAAGTAACGCCTGAACCTTATTCAAGTATTGTTGCATGCGTTCCTCCTTTGTGTCAAAAATCTCATACACTTGGTTTACCACCAGCTGGGTGTTGCATTTTATCTCAATGGCCTCGGAACCTAGCCTCCGTCTAGTTCAAGTCCTGCAACCAAAGGCTCATACTCGGATTCATTGTTAGTTAACGATAAAGTTCTAATGGCCTGCCTTAGGGTCTCCACCGAAGGCGTGATTAGAACTATTACGAGACCGGACCCTTTTACATTAGAATCTCCATCCGTAAATAAGGTCCAAACTCCCGACGTCATTGTCGACACCAGCATTGCTTCCTTAGCAGCCAAAGGAACTAATCCCGGACTGAAATCGGCCACGAAATCGGACAAAACTTGTGACTTAATTGTAGTCCTCAATTTATACTCAATGTCGAATTCACTAACTTCAACTACCCACTTATCCAAACGGCATGATAACTCAGGCTTATATGCATTTCATTCATTTATACATGTACATTGACCCATGACAAGATGGCATTATATACATGTATATTATATGTATATGGCATATGAAAAAAGGTTACGGCGTTATATATGAACCACCACCTGATCAGCTGGTATACGTGATGATTTCGCCCACGGAGGCCGAGATGATATGACGGGATGCCCTCAGAGGCTTGATCCGGAGCTGTTATTAGTTTTGGTATGCTATTTTTGTATGTAGATATGGGTACGATGGGGCCCAGTCCCATCCTTTATACAATTGTACACTCTATTAGAGGTCTGTAAACAGTCATGTATAGTTGGATAGTATGTGACATTGTCGGTTTCTAGTTTTGTATATATAGTTGTCTGTAGCAGCCTTGTTGGCTCGCCCTACCGTATTCTGCATGTATATATATATCTTTTGGGCATGTTTTCCTCACGTATGTTATTCATGTGATTCAGCAGTTTATTGATAGATGTTATTCATGACCTACCCTTAATTCATATTTATATCTTAGACGAATGCTTAGGGGTGTTCGACAGGTAGGACTCGGGCACTCGTCATGGCCCATCGGTTTGGGTCGTGACAAAAGTAGTATCAGAGCAGTTCTGTCCTAGGGTTGTCTACAGAACTTGTTTATGAGTGTGTTGTGTACCATATTTATAAACAAGAGGCTACAGGACATATAGGATGTTATCCTCCTTTCTTATCTTAGATCGTGCAATATAAGGATTCATTTCCCTAACGATATATTATGTTCCTTAATGGAAAGGTTGTCACAACGACTATTGGGTGACATTGAAAGTAAGGCCTAAGCTTTCGAGAGGCAATTATGAGAGCTAAGGTCAACTTTTCTAGGTGCGGATATCGTTTCTCCACTCCCGATAGTGTTTTACTAACGTAATAAATAGAAAATTGCATACCTTCTTCTTCGCAGACCAAAACGGTACTTACCGCTACTTTAGATACCGCTAGATAGATTAGCAACTGCTCGCCTTCCCCCAATTTTGACAATAACGAAGATCTGGACAGGTACCTTTTTATGTCCTTCAATACCAGTTGTCATTATGGAGTCCATATGAAGTCCTTGTTCATTTTCATAAGTGAAAAAAAGTGATGACACTTTTTCGAGGACCTTGAGATGAATTTGTTGATAGCCTCCAACCTGTCGGTCAGTCTCTGCACTTCTTTCACGTTTGTTAGCTGATCCGGGATGTCCTCGATGGCTTTGATTTTGTGGGGTTAACTTCGATCCCTCTTTTTGCGACGAGAAACCCTAAGAACTTTTCGGAACCGACCCCGAAGGTACACTTCTCGGAGTTGAGTTTCATATTATACTTCCTTAGAATGTCAAAAGTTTCTTGGAGATGTTTCAGATGATCCCCTGCATTTAAAGACTAAACTAACATGTCATCAATATATACTTCCATCATTTTTCCTATCTACTTTTCAAACATCTTATTAACGAGCCTCTGACAAATGGCTCCAGCGTTCTTAAGCTCAAAAGGCATCACATTATAACAATATGTGTCAAAGTTTATGATGAAAGAAGTTTTTCTTAATTTTTTGGGTTCATCCTAATCTGATTATACCCGGAATAAGCGTCAAGGAAACTCATCAACTCGTACCCGGCCGTCGCATCAATCATTTGATCAATGTTTGGCAACGGGAAAACATCTTTGGGGCACACCTTATTCAAATCTTTATAGTCTACACACTTTCTAAATTTGTTATTCTTTTTGGGTACTACAACTATGTTGGCTAACCATTCCGGATATTTTACCTCCCGGATCGAACCGATATTGAGTAGTCAGGTTACCTCTTCTTTAATAAACCTGTTCCTGACCTCTACTATCGAGCGTTTCTTTTGCCTTACCGGCGGGAAGTTTGGATCCAGGCTTAACTTATGGACCGCTACCTCCAATGGGATACCTGTCATATCTGAGTTCGACCATGCAAAGCAGTCAATGTTAGCTTTAAGAAAATTTATAAATTCTAACCTGAGCTCAGGATTTAACCTACGTTCCCAAATAAAACTTCATTTCCAAAAACTCCTCGAACAAATCCACTTACTCGAGTTCTTCCACGGTCGACTTGGTCGTATCTGTCTCCTCTGGTACCTAAACATATCTCGGAACCTGGTAGTACTCCGATGACTCCTCGCCTTTATTGTCTTCATTTGGAAAGGGAGAAGGCATCGGTTCCTGTAATTACTATTTGTTGGACTCTTTTCGCTTGCTACTGGAAAAAGTCACCGCGTTCATATCCCTTGCCGCCGATTAGTCTCCTTTTATCTGTCTGATCCCCTCGGGTGTCAAAAACATCAATAATTGATGATATGTTGAGGGCACAGCCTTCATCTCATGTAAATACGGCCCCATGTCGCCATCTACCACTTCGAATAAAGTGGTCTTCGTAGCTCCTTCGTAATGCGTGGGCAGTAAAATCTCTCCTCGGGTTGTTACAATTGTCAGATTGAAGGCATCTAGGAGCTTTGTCACCGGAATGATGTTGCCGGTTAACTTCGCTTGTTCCAAAACTCTCATTGTGTGGCAGAAGAAGTCCATCAGCATCCTCCTCCGTGAAGGTAATGTCATCTTCCGAGACTTCTCGGACTCTCTTGTTCTGAGTCACCGATATCTTCTTTTTATTTGCCGCTGAAGAAAAAGATTCATTCTCTTCATAAAAAATAGGAGGTAGAACCAATAAAGTTTTGTTTTTTCCACTGAAGATCATGTTAATTGTTATCAGAGGTGATCCTGCTTCTGCTTTCGATGACTCCGCATTGTCCCGACTCCGGCCATAATTGTGTTTGGTGTGATCACTTAAACATTCTCTAAGATGGCCATTTCTTAATAATGTCGTGACCTCCTCTCGAAGATGATGGCAGTCCCCAGTTCTATGGTTGTGAGTCCCGTAGTATTTACACCATAAACTGGGATCCCTCTAGCTAGGATTCGATTAGATTGGCTTTGGGAACAAGGCTTCATTGATATTTCTCATTCCCGACATCAATTCTACCAGGCTGATGTTAAAGTTGTAATATGATAACCTGGGATATGCCGAATCTTGGGACCTGTCACGACCCCATTTTTCCCACCTTAGGATGTCGTGATGGAACCTAGTCTCTAAGACTAGGTAAGCATAACATTTAATAATAACTCAACAAGAATAATCAACAGAAATACTGAAATAGAACTAACAAAACTCATATAGTCTTCCAATACAGAATCTCAACAACAACTTTCCCAAAACCAGTGGAACTGAGTCGTAAGCTCTATTGAATAAACTAAATTGTCTACTACAACTCGGTCTGAATGGAAAATACAACAGAAAAGGAAGATAAGGGAAGGTGACTCCGAGGCTTGCGGACGCCGAGCAGGTATACCTTAAAGTCTCCGGAAAGCAGCTAACAGTCGATCACTAACGTCCGGCACGAGCATACGTAACTGGATCTGCACAAAAAGATGTGCAGAAGCGTAGTATGAGTACATCATAATGGTACCCAGTAAGTATCCAGTCTAACCTCGGTGGAGTAGTGACGAGGCCAGGTCAAGACACCTACTAGGACATAATAAACAGAATAAAAATGTAATAACAAGAAGTGATGGAAAATGGAGAAATAAGTAATATGAAGCAAGTTAATAACATTGACTAATGAAAGGATCGTAAGAATAGAGATAACATAAAGGAAGCAATTGAAAAGGACCACAATGATCATATACGGACAATAACTGATGGAACAAGGAAGAACAAAACAATAAGAAGTGTTTCCACCAATAACTCTTTGCAACATGAGATAAACAACAAGAATCACAATGAGGTACCACCTCGTGTACAATAAGAATCACAACCGAGGTACCGCCTCGTATTCACATTTCTCAATTTTAATCACAATCTTTCCTTATACCTCCGCGTGAGCCTTACATTTAAATAGTTTTGAAAACATTTTTCCCGAAATAGCTACACGCACTTTAGCCCACCTTATTACGTCGCGTGGCTTCGCGTAATTCCCTTACAAGAAACACGCACATAAGTCCCACCTTATGCCGCCACATGCACATTATCCCCTATCCTTATACCGCCGTATGCGCATCAATATCACATCACAATAACAACTCTCACCACAAGTTTCCATATATCACAACTTGCCAATAATCAACAATATCAATGTTTCTACAATAATAGCCCATTGCTCAACCACAATGTGTACAAGAATATCAACAATAACAATGAATGTAAATTTCTTAACAAGAAAGATATCTCAATAATTGACACTTCGCCTCAATGTGATAAAGACATTCACAACTTCAACACCAATAACCCAACAATGAGAAAGATAATGTGTAACCACGGTACCAAACAAGAATAACTCACAATGGAAGAGATAACATATGCCGAAGACTTCAAATAAGGATAATCAACAATGAAAGAGATAGCATGTAACAATGACTTCAAATGAGGATAACCAACAATGAAAGAGATAACGTGTAACAATGACTTCAAATAAGAATAATCAACGATGAAAGAGATAGCATGTAACAATGAAAGAGGCAATAACTTCAACTAAAATATAAGAGCAAAATATCAAGTAAGATGTAGAACAAGTGTTAACAAAGTCATTTAAGGCATGTAAGGATAGACTAACACAAGTAAGAGTAAGTTGACTATGAGAATTTAGAACATGGTATGACAATTCAATTAAAGCATGGAAGGAGTCTAAGTAGCCTAAACCGGACAAATACCACATATAACCCGTGTACCCACTCGAAACCTTGCGTATACGGCTTTCACATAGCACCAAATGACACAATCAATTCCAATCCTAAGGGGTAGTTCCCCCCATAAAAAGTTAGGCAATATACTTACTTCAATTAGGCCAATTCAACCTTCGGAAATAGTTTTTCCCCTAAATTTGCTTCCACACGGCTAAAATCTAACCAAAATCGACTAAATACCATCAAACAATGCAAGAGATATCAATTACAATAGATAAAGCTATGATCTTTACACTTTTCCCAAAAAGTCAACAATAGTCAACCCGGGGTGTGCGTGGTCAAAACCGGGGTCCAAGGGTAGATTCCGACTACCCATAACCCCACGAGTTCATATATGTGATTAGTTTTAACATCCGACTCCAAATCGACTCTCAAAACTCAAATTCTTATTTTTCAAAAACTTTATAAAGTTTCACAAATTTTCACTTTGATTCACATGATTTTGATGTTAAAATCTAAGATATATTGATGGAATATAGTTGGAAATAGATTATAATCACTTACCCAAAGTTTGTAGATGAAAATTTCCTCTCCAAATAACCTCCTACCGAGTCTAGGGTTCTAAAATAAGAGAATATGAGATGAAATTCCCACTTTCTAACATTTTGTTCAGTTGCAGATGTCGCAATTGCGACACTGGGTTTGCAATTGTGAAGAAGAGCTCGCAATTGAGGCACTGACAGCTTGGGGAAATTATCGCAAATGTAAAGATGGGTTCGCAATTGCGAACCCTGTTTCCCTCGGAAAAGCGACAAAATTGTCGTAAATGCGAACCTAGCCCAGCCCAAGTCTTCTTCGCAATTGCGACCCAGGCATCGCAATTATAATACCTATGATTCCCTGTTCAGGTCACAATAGCGACCGTGGTGTTCGTAAATGCGACACCAGAGGCTGATGCACACCAGATTTCTGGTTTTTAGTCCAAAACACTCAATACATGCCTGAAACTCATCTGAGCCCCCGAGGCTCCAAACCAAACATCCACACAAGTCTAAAAACACAACACGAACTCGCTTGCCTAATCAAAACAAAAAAATAACATCTAAAACTACGAATCAAATACTAAAACGCATAAGTTTCAAAGTAAATTTCAAGAATCTCTAGAATTACAACTAAACGTCTGAATTCTATCAAATCAACTCCAAACGATACCAAATTTTGCAGACAAGTTCTAAATAGAATAACGGACCTATTCTAAATCCCAAAATCAAATACTGAACTCGATAGCTAAAAGTCAATCTACGGTCAAACTTTTCAACTTCAAATTGCCAAATTTTGGTAAAACAACATAAATCAATCTACGGACTTTCGAATTCAATTTTGGGCATACGCCAAAGTCCAAAATCATGATACGAAGCTATTGGAGCCATCAAAATACTATTCCAGGGTAGTTTTTACAAAAGTCAAAGTTTGGTCAATATTTCTAACTTAAGCTTCTAATCAAGAACTAAAGGGTCCAAAACAACTTGAAATCTTCTCGGAACGAAAATAACCCACCATGTAAGTCATAAAACCATAAACACACATATGTGAAGCATCAAAAGGTGAAATAGGAAAAAATTACACAAAACAACCGGTCGGGTCGTTACAGGACCCTGGCTCCTCTTTTTCTTGCAATGACCTTTTATATAGTCCACAATCCGTCCTTCTGTCGGAAGCTGACCTATCCGATGACTGAAACCCTTTACTGTTACACCCATCGGCACTATCGTATTGTAAAAAACAAACTTTAGAGGATCTCCAATTTTCACAAAGTCATTTTTAAACCTATCCTGATTTTTATCACGACCCTGCCCCTTGGTTGGCACCGAAGAGCCAAGTTGGTCGTCCTCTATACTTATCTTTGATTAGTAGCAGTTATGGACATCCGCCCATGTGGTTTCCTGAAACTCGAGCAAACTCTCCTTCAGTTTTCGGGAGGCATCGAAACTTAGTGGGTTTTAGACCCTTCGTGAATTTCTCCGCTGCCCACTCATCTGGAACCTCTGGTAGTAGCATCATTTCCTTCTGGAACCTGATCACAAATTCTCGCAGCAGCTCGGATTCGCCCTGTGAAATTTCGAATATGTCTGCCTTTCTGGCATGAACCTTTCTTGCCCCAGCATGGGCCTTAATGAACGAATCTGCAAGCATTTCAAAAGAATCAGTTGAATGCTCGGGTAAGAAGGAGTACCATGTCAGGGCCCCCTTCGTGAGGGTTTCACCAAACGTTTTCAACAGAACCGACTCGATCTCATGTTGAGCTAAATCATTTCCTTTCACTGCCATGGTGTAGGTTGTGATGTGCTCATGTGGATCCGAATTTCCATCGTACTTTGGCATGTCCGGCATCTTGAATCTCTTCGGAATTAACTCTGGTGCTGCACTTGGCTTAAACGGCAACTGCGTGTACTTTTTTGAGTCTGGACCCTTTAACATTGGTGGTGCGCCCGGAATCTGAAATATCCGAGCATGAAACTTTTCCGCATTCTGATCCATTTGTTTGTTCATTTATCTCATGAATCTCATGAGGTCGATTTTGAAAGGATCACTCATGTTGTTATTCGCAAATCTGCTACCGGTCCCTCCACCTTCATCGAAACTGACTTTTCCCCGTGGGGTGTTGTTATCGGTTCTTTGAGCCGTTTGATTTTAGGGAACACTGGGAGGAATCGGGACCCTTCCGTTGGCGTTATTGGAAGCACATGACAATGCTTGTTTTAATTCCGTCATCACCCGATCCTGCCTTGAGAGGTGATCCATGATTGCTCTCTGTTGTTCCCTCAAGAGTTTGACTGTCTCAACGACATGCTCCTCCTCCACATCATCAGGAGTTGGGTCCCGCACATGCTGAGGGTACTAACCTTTGTGAACCGGGGTCGTCTCATCCCCTTCATTGCGGGTCACGCTGATTGAGTCATCATGCTGGGACAATTCTTCCCGTTCAATGCGTGCTTCAACGTTGTGTGTGTTGTTGGCATCATTAGCTGCCATATATATTTTTAATAAGGAAAGAACCAAAGTTTATTAGTAATAAACAAATGGATCAAAGCAATTACACAACTGCCTATGCCACACGGTGGACGCCAAACTATTTACTCGTAAAACGGTACAGTTAAATTTATAACGTGGTTTATAAACAAGCGAACCAATTTGACCCGAAAAATGATAAAGAAATAGAAGAAGTAAGATTAACAATTGAAAGCAAAGAAAATAGCAAGCCTGAGTCCGAGTTCGGTCTTTCCTAAAGCAAGAACAGTAGCAATAATAGAGCAATGATAAAATTATTTAGATTGAGCCTAGAAACAGTATGTTGTAGCTTTTTTTATGCAGGATGTGTCGTGTCTTACAAGAGTTGCCAATTTGATATTTATACCTATTCCTAAGGAGACAAGATCCTAAAATCAAGCATTTCTTGAATGAAAATAAAAATATTATTGATGGTTGCATAACGGCTGGCTTTGGATGCAGATATTCTCTGTAACGGCTGACCATTAAATGTTATCCGATGTCAAGCTTTTGAGTCTTTGCCATCGGTTGTGCTTCCTTCGGGATCCATTCTGCATTGGTCATGTACTTCGTAACCGATGCCAATTAATTATCGACTCAACTTCAATATGTTCTCGGTTTCACGTGTCACCTCGCTATTTAGCCACTTGTAATCAACCAATTTTACCCCATACAGTCAGGATAACGTCGTGATGGGGAGGATCCTGTTGAATCCTGTCACGGCTCTGATCCCACTCTTCAATATAGATCTCAATCCAAGCCAAGAACGCCTGGTAAACTTTACTCTGATCGTCTCGCTCGTGATGCATGAGCTTCCAACTACGAGAAGCAGGTACACTTTGTGCACAACCAAACTATCACAAGATAAGCGCGATCACATGTTGCTTCACAATTTTCAGACAATTTAGTGGGACCTCCGCCATCCCCATGTCTCGACCACGTGAGCAATACTCTGGCAATCCATGAGCTCATTGTAGTAGGGAGTCCATGTGAACTGTTATAAAATAAAATAAGGAACTAAACAAAGCAACACAAGAAAACTATAGTCAAAATACTAGAGTGAATATAAATATTATCTGATCCGCAGTCATGCTATCGAACTGATTCCTATAAATGTAACACCTCCACCATCGTTACCCCATGCGAGGAAGTGGGTTGACGGAATATGCTGTTGTTGGTGTATTAATATTTTTATTTTGGAGTCTACAATGAAGTATTGATTTTTTAATTTTAGTTATTATTAATTAAAATATATGGAGTATTAATTATTTTTTTAATTTATTAATTAATTTATACGTTCTTTAATTTTATTTTTTATGCCAAAATTTCGGCATAGTCTTCTTTTTAATTACGTCATTCCAATTTTCTTAAACAGTCACCAAACAATCTCGCAAACTATCCTAATGTGACAAGCATTTAAACAAACGCCAAATTCACCAAACTGGCCAACTCTTAATTTGTTCCATAGAAATTATGTACTAACTGTTTACCCTTAAAAATGAATAACAATTAAATTTATACGCGGTTTTAAGGATATGTGAATTAATTCAATACAAGTGATCAATAACGTTAGATAAGCGAACTAAAGATAAAATAAATAATCAAACCAGTTGTGATGATAAGTTCGGGCTCGGATCTGAGCTTAGTGATTGTTTTGCCCTCGTTTCGGAGCCAAATATATATGAAGAACTATGAGCAACAATAAGAACTTTGAATAACTTAGATGCAGAGAAAACAAGTCTATATTGCCTTGATATACGTGTTACAGTGTCCTTGAATAAAAATCACCCCATTTATATAATAGGAGAGTTTCATCCCTAGTACAATTCTAAAAAAGGTAAAATTCTTCTTTTTTCGTTAATCACTGATCTTCTGCCGATACAGGCCGAGATCCACGCCGTGATATCCGGTTGGGCACGGATATCACGGCCCTTTATTTGTCGTGTACAACTGTTTGCTAACGCTTTCCGAGGTCTTGGAGCTCGTACCGGATTCAGGGGGCGAGGTCTCGATGGCTCTGGTGGTAAGCACGTTGTTCGGGTCTTAGTACGAGAGGTTCCTAGATTCCGACTCCATGTAGTTATGTCCTTACTTCGCTTGCCCCACCGGGAAATTGGGGCACTCATTAGCCCCGGTTTTACCCGTATACAGATAGTCCCCTCGCTTCTCAGAGAGTAGGTTTGCCAAAATGATGCGAAAAAATAGATGTTCCCCGGTTACTTCCTACGTACGTTACAACCGAGACGACGAAGAAGTCAAAACGTCTCATCAGTCGCGTCGTTCTGACTTCAGAAATGTGTCAACCATCGGATGGTTTCCTCCGAATGCGAAGGGCTGCGTACTTCCCTATAAAAGCTTCTACCTTTCGCTCTTTTTCCACTTTCCGATCAAGCTTCCACCTGCGAATGTTTTAGCTATTACCAACTTCTTCCAAACCTTCATATCTTCATCTTTGATCTTCAAATCTTCATAATTGTTCTTAAGTTCTTACCCAGATTTTCTTCAAATCTTCATACTGTGCTCTTCAGCCTTCAATCTTGCTCTTTCAAACCTTCATACTTTTTCTTTAAATTTTCAAACTTTATCATATAGCAATGGCTAAAACTTCTAAATCAGTTCCTCAACAGGCTACCTCTTCATCTTCTCACTCGGCCACAAATAATGAGGTAGCTACTTCCGAGGCGGCTGCTCCCGAGGTGGCTACTCCCAAGGTGGCTGCCCCCGAGGCACCTGCCCCCGAAGCTGCCCCCGAGCCTCCCATAAAAATCTTTATACCTGGGGGTTTCTTAGACGATTTCAAAGTCAAGAAGCCCTCATCCAAACAGAACCGGGGTGAAGGAGCATCGGGGTATATATGCTCCGTCACCGAAGATACCCTCTCCATTGTCCGAGAAGACTGTAAATTTAGAGGTAAAGACGTGGTCGTACCCAGTCTTGAGGATGATATCACTACTCACGTGGAGGGGTATTTAAGTATTTACACTTATCCCTTCATACTGGGCCCGGTAGACCCAATTATGTTGGACCTTTGAAAGAGATATAAGGTGTGCCTTGGGTAAATTCACCCGTTTCTTTGGAAGATCGTTATCCTCCTCCGTTATTTTGTGAATAACACCGAGTCTCATCGGTTCACCCTCTACCACCTGCTCCGTCTATACAGTCCCCGAATTTTCCGAGGGGGATTAATCAAGCTCACTCGCCGGGCCAGCAAGGCCCCCTTTTCGAGTATTGATGAAGATCGAGACCGAGGCTGGCAGGGGCACTTCATTCGGGTGAAAACTGAAGACTTAATCTCTCCCGAGTTCATGACATTCCCCGAGAAATGGAATGCATCTTGTAAGTACATCCTTTCCTTAAGTGTCAATTTTTCTTCATTTTCTTTCTCATCATTTGTATTTGTAGTTGTGCAACTGTTATACGGGTTCCAAATACGGTCCCCCGGCTCAAGGAGTGGATCGAAGGCATCTTCAAGCAGATGTTATAGTTCGAGCGCTCATGGAAAAAGCTTTTGAAGAGCCGATGGGAGGGTCGTTGTCATGATAAGGTTCTCCTTTGAATAGTTATTACCGTGCTCTTAACTCGCATAATACTGACCTTTCTTCCTTCTTTTATAGGTTTTCCTAAGACCACCGAACTTAGACCTTTGCAAGGGGATGATGATGCGTACCTACTCATTTACTCCTCCGTTATGGGACAGCCCGGGGCTACCGCAGAGGAAAAGAAGAAGAGGAAAAGAAAGTCTTTGGGCTCCCCAGCTTCCGAGGTGAAGGCAAAGAAGAGGGTGGCTCGTAAGCCTAAGAAGACCACCAACTCCTGGGTACGGGATTCAGACTCGCTTCTCCGACTCAGGGAAGAGTCTGAAAAAGATGACATTTTTGTTTTCCATGGATCGACTCCTCCTGGGGAGTAGGTGACAACCGAGGAGAAGAATCGTGAGGTCGAGCCCCTCCCGGTCTGAGAGTCCGAAGTTGAGATGGAGGCCACGACCTCTCAAGACACTGCTCCTGCCTTGAAGGAGGCTTCCGGTGTGATTGACATCGTTGAGACGCCCTCCTACACTAATTCTAAGCTCGACGAGGCCCAAGCGGGCAAAGAGAAATCAAGTGAAGGAGCACAAGGTACAGATGACCCCCTCTATTCCTTCTATCATGGCGTGGACATGTCCAATTTGGATAATTTTACCAGGCTGGGTGACTTGGAGGTCCCGAAGAAGGATGTACCTTCAAAAGTTGGCGGGCCGAGCTCGAGCCCAAAATTGGTTAATCAGTTTCTCGGTCCGAGTTTGGACCCCGGTCGTAAGAGATCAGTTATTCTTACTTTCCCGGAGGATGCTCGTGTTCTATCCGCTACCGTGGGCATAGCCAGCTACCTCCGATTCTTGTTGACCGAGGAGGACCAGGCAAAAATCAATGAGGTGTGTGTGCTGTGTCTTTTCAATAAGGCACAGCATGCGCTGAACCGGGTAAGGCATCATTACGTCCTCTTGAATTTTACTTAGATTTTGATATCTCTCACGACTTTTGTGTTTTGCAGGCCTCGGTACTTCACCACGAGAGCTTCCTCCGGTACTGTTTCGAGTTCAATCAGCTCAAGTTCGAGCTCAAGGAGCATGCTCGAAAGAAGGATATGTACAAGCTCCTCAGCGAGCAACAAGACAGGGCCGTCAAGGACCTTCAGACCGAGCTGGATAGGGCTCAGAAGGAAGTTTTGACCCTGAGGCGGGAACATGCCGACCTGTTCAAAAAGGTAAAGGTCTTTGATTTTAGAAATGAGGAACTAGTTATAAGGCCCAGTAACATTTTTTCTAAAAACCGAGATTTCCGTGATGCCGAAATAGGCGTAGAGGTTAATAGTAGTAGAAATGCTTTGTGGCGAGCTTGCGAGGCGCGGTTCGAACTTTTTGGATTGAACAGTGCGTTGGGGAGTTGAAGAAAATGTTGGGCAGAAGTAGGCATTTCTGTGACCTATTCTGCGACCGCAGAATGGTCGCAGAGTGGGTCAGATTTTTGGGTCATTTTGATGTCAATTTTGCGGCCATTATGCGAAAGCATAACCACTTCGCGGGCTGCACTCTTGTCGCATATCCCGCTTTGGGATTTTTCGGAGGGAGGTTCTGCGGTGCACTATGCAACCACAGAACTGTTCTGCGGTGCACTATGCGACCGTAGAACAGGTCTGCGGCCGCATAGTGACCGCAAACCGGGTCAGACATGCCCAGTTTTGGAGGCCAAATTATGCGGCCGATATGCGAACCGCATATCAATTATGCGATCGCAGAACCTGTTCTGAAGCTTCATTTTTGGGGTTTATAAACCCGACCCTATTCCGTTAAAACACCTACCTTGGGCCATTTTGAACCTATTTTCTGATATTTTTAGAGTGGGAGAGAGGGTCCTAGAGGGAGGAAATGATCTTCATCAAAAATTTCTCTTCAATTCTTGCTTAAAACCTTGAAGATTATTAAGAGAGGCACCTAGGTCTTCTTCCTAAGAGGTAAGATTCTATCACCCCAAACTCTTAATTTCAAAATATAACTAGAATGGGCCATTAGTAAGGTAATTCATGAGGATGGGAGTGTTTACCTTGCATGCATGTGTTCCTAAGGTATGTGGGGAGGTTGTGAGTTAAAGATAGAAAAGAATGGGGTGTGGGTTGGTAGAGTCTTTCATAAAAAGGGGAATGAAACCTTAATACACACATAGTGTTTGATAGAATGCTCAAGTGAGCTAGAATTATGAACGTTTTCCTAATTTTGGATTTAATTTTGCTATATTGTTAAAATAGATTGAAGTTGATAATATTCCGGAACGTCTTAGAGTTTTAAGAGGCTCAATTGAGGTATGTTGGCTAAACCCCTTCTTCTTAGAATCGAATCCCACGGTGTTTATGTAATTGGAGTAAGTCCTTGATCATTGTTGAATTGGCTATTCCTAATGTGGTTGTGTTGGAGAATGTATGTTCAATACTTATTCTAAATGCTTCATCATGTCATCTTGTCATTTTAGGATGTGTTCAAAATGTGGAACATGTGTTAGAAATGTTAAGACTTCATGTCAAGATCGAAATAAAGATTGTTATGCCAAGTTGTGTGAAAAACCTCTATGTGCCTTGAATTCTAAATTGCTCACATGTGAAATCAAGAGTCTTGAATGAAAACCGTGTTGTTATTGATGATAATAAAAATGTTGGATTGTGGGAAAAGAACTTGAATTATGAAATACGCCAAGTGCCAAGAATAACTTTATAATTAAAACCACTTGTGCCAATGTGCTGAAAAGATGGGAAATAAATATGAAGTAAGATGATCGATTGAAATGGTTGATGTCTCGAATGAGATGGCTTAGCCGATCAGGCCGAGATCGGACTCCGTGTAATAACACAGTGGTATTGTGAGTGAAATTGTAAACTTAGTTGATGTCTCAAATGAGATGGCTTAGCCGATCGGGCCGAGATCGGACTCCGTATAATAATGCGGTGGTATTGTGAATGAAATAGTGAATACGGTTGATGTCTCAAATGAGATGGCTTAGCCGATCAGGCGAGATCGGACTCCGTGTAAGAACACGGTGGTATTGTGGATAGTATATTGGCAATAAAAACCATCCAACCTAATAATGCAGAAGTTGACTTAAAAAGTTATGTGATCCTTAACTTTATGTTCTAATATTATTTGAAGCTCTTATAGAATTCTTGACTGTTCCTCTTGTATTATTATTCATTTTATTGAGATGGTGTTTAGCTATACATACTAGTGTTATTCGACGGTACTAACGTCCCTTTTGCCGGAGGCACTGCATCTTTAAATTGATGCAGGTGGTTGCATAGCAGACAGTGTTGATCATAGATAGGTGTTGCATCCTCTTCTCAGCGGACTCGGTGAGCCCCATTTAATTCTGGGGTCATGTAATATATCTTTTGCTTATATTGTTGTACTTTTGAGGTATAGTTGGGGCCTTGTTGCCGGCATCTTCTTTACACTCTGTTGTATCTTTAGAGGCTTCGTAGACACTATATGGGTTGTATATGGGTGCTAGAAAGGTCAAACTAATTATGTTGTATTTTGGATTTTTGTTCCACTAAATCACAAAATGTATGTATTTTGTAACTTAACAAGGAAGTAGCAGCAAAATGAAATGGTTTAGTAATGTCTATATATATGGTCCTTCTACTGTTTAGTTAATAAAAACAAGCCTTCTCTTATCATAAGCGAGTTGGGTAGAAAGTATTTAACAGGCTTGCTCGACCGGGTTCACTTGGTTGAGCACCGGTCGCGCTCCCCGAGGTTGGGGCGTGACACTAGTCATGGTGGCTAACGACAAAACCTTGCAGGTCCAACAGAAGATCGACTAGATCAACCAACTCCGAATCGAGATGAACGAGATCCAAGCCATGGTCGATGGCTGGAAGAGCAAAATGGACTTGCTGACTTCGGAGAAGGAAACTGCCCAGCTGAATGATGATCTTCAAGCACAGCTGAGCTCGGCTGTCACAGAGTGGGATGCCCTCGGTAGAGAGTACGAGGTAATGAAGTCCAAGTTGGAGACAATATCTGTCGATGCTAAAGATATGGTGGCCCAATACAAGGCCGATATCAAAGCAGTCGAGACTCGCCTGAAGACCAATGCCAAATATATGAGGCGGCCGTCTCGAAGGGAGACCCTCGAAGAGATTCATGCCCGAGGTTTCAACCTGTTGGCTGAGATAGAGGAAGTAATAAAGCTTGTGGCCGAGGCAAAGAAACTTCACGAGCCTGAAGGTGCCGACGGCTCCGAAGGTTCTAAGGGATCCGAAGGCTCCGACGAATCAGGCGACGAATCGGGCCCCTATGAATACCAGATATGAATGCCTTAGCAGTTTTTTAGTTTTTTTCTTGTGTATATTTTTTGTTTATTCTGAGGCCGTTTTTGTTGAGCCTTTGTAAATACATTCTGGAATATATATAAAATTTCCCTTTCTGGCAATTTCGAGTCTCTACTTTTTTAGCATCTCTTCATAATTTTTATTCTCGAAATGTTTATAATGCCTTAGCATAGAATCAAATGTAGTTATAGGGCATCCGATTTTTAGTGGTTCAAAAATAGCCTGACTTCTATACAACTTTGTTTGCTCGAAGCTTTGAGAATTCGGTATGACCGGAAGTGTTTTTGAGATGCTTAAGTGTTTTTAGATGATGCTTTTGCCGAAGGTAACCTTTTAGAAAGTTTCAATGCCTTATGTTCTAATTACGAGCTTCGGACGTCTCCGAGCTGTATTTTAGGGTGGCCGTAGCCTTTTGTATTTAGGCACCACCTAATAGGTTTTATGCCTCCGGGATTTGGTAGCCCGAGTTTCCCAAACCTTTTTTGGACGACAGTCCCCGAGTAGGGATAGCCCTTAGGCTCAATAGTCCTCGAATAGGGGTAGCCCATGGGCTCTTAGGATCCATAATTTAAGAGGATAAAATGCATAATAGCAAGGTGGAAACTTTCTTTCATTTCCGTATGTAAAGTACATGATCGAAAGCGTGTAAAAGCTTGTGTCATGGCTAAGGTGGATTATGTGGACACAGTTCATTCGACCATTTAGCCCTTACAATAAATCCTAACCACCGAGCCTTAGTTATTCAAGTACAAAGTTTCCTTCTTTCCTTGCTAAAAACCTTAATACGAGGGTAATGGCCCAATATTCGAGGTCGATCTTGAGAGGGCTCGGATACTGTTGAGGCGAAATGAACGCACATTGACTCCGGTTGAGACTGGCCTTCGATTCTAAGTTAGCATGATTTACTGTTGTTGCCTCATTAAAAACCTTGCCAAAAAAACCTATTTGGAACAAAACTGGTTCATGGGAAAAAGAGTGTAACGCGTGCTTTCATACCTAACAATCACATCCTCCCTTGGTCGTTGCCTGCAAGTATTAGTCCGATTTATAATATTATAAAAAGGTAAATGAGATCGTACCTCAGCAGTAGTACCGCTTTAAGTGTGTCACGTTCCAGTTGTTCGGTAGTTGTACATTGTTTCCTTCTTCGAGTTTGTACGAGCCTTTGCCAGTAATCCCGACAACTCGATATGGTCCTTCCCAATTCGGTCCCAGCTTCCCTTCATTCGGGTTCTGGGTGTGCAATGTTACTTTCCTTAACACCAAGTCCCCGATCTTGAAGTGTCAGAGGTTGGCTCTTCGGTTGTAATATCTTTCTATCCTGCTATTTCTGGGCGGTCAACCGGACCAGGGCGGCCTCACGCATTTCATCCAATAGTTCCAAGCTCGTGTTCATGGCCTTGCCGTTCAACTCTTCTGTCGCATATTAGAACTTGAGACTCGGTTCTCCCACTTTGACTGGTATTAAGGCCTCGGCACCATAGACCAATGAAAATGGGGTGGCCCCGGTACTAGACTTCGAAGTTGTACGGTATGCCCATAAGACTTTGGCAGGATTTCCTACCATTTGCCTTTGGCATCGGCCAACCTCTTTCTTAGGCTTTGGAGTATGACCTTGTTTGTAGATTCTGCTTGTCCGTTCCCACTAGGGTGATAGGGTGTCGATAGTATCTTTTTAATCTTGTGGTCTTCGAAAAACTTGTTTACCTTGCTGCCAATGAATTGCTATCCATTATCACACACGATCTCAGCCGGTATCCCGAATCGGCATATTATGTGGTCCCAAATAAAGTCAATTGGGCTTCGACCCATTTAGAAAAATAATCGGTTATAAAAAGTATGAATTGAGCCTTACCAGGTGCCCATGGCATGGGACCGACAATATACATTCCCCATTTCATAAACAACCACGGGGACAAGACCGAATGGAGTAGCCTCCGGTTTGGTGGATCATCGGTGCGTGTCTCTGACAGCCGTCGCATCTTCATACAAAGTCCTTTGCGTCTTTCTCCAGGTCAATCCAGTAATAGCCGGCTCTGATTAATTTCTGAACCAAAGATTCCGCCCCCGAATGGTTTCCACAGATGCCTTCGTGAACTTCTCTCAAGACGTATTCAGTATCTCCCGGACCCAAGCATATGGCGAGCTGGCCATCGAATGTTCTTCTGAACAGGGTCCCTTCGTACATGCTAAACCTGGCCGTCTTCGTGCGTAGAGCCCTCGATTCTTTGGGATCTGAGGGCAACTTACCAGTCTTCAAATAATCTATGTATTTGTTCCTCCAATCCCAAGTTAAACTTGTCGAGTTTACTTCGGCATGGCCTTCTTCTACCACCGACTTCATGAGTTGTACGACTATTCCCGAACTAAATTCATCGTCATCAACTAATGACCCCAAGTTAGCGAGAGCATCGGCCTCTCTATTTTGATCTCGAGGCATGTGCTTTAAGGTCCATTCCTTGAATTGATGCAGCGTTACCTGCAACTTGTCTAAATACCTTCACATTCGTTCCTCTTTTACTTCGAACGTCCCATTGACTTGATTTACCACAAGGAGGGAATCGCACTTAGCTTTGACCACCTCGGCCCCAAGGCTTTTAGCCAATTCTTTTAGCCAATTCGAGACTTGCAATCATGGCCTCATACTCGGTCGCGTTGTTAGTCAATTTCATAGTTCTAATAGATTGCCTAACTATGTTACTCGTAGGTGGCTTCAGCATGATGCCGAGCCCGGACCCCTTTGCGTTAAAAGCACCATCGGTAAAGAGGGTCCAAACTCCCTAGGTAGTCCTCGAGGTTAACAATAGTTCCCTTTCGACATCGGGTATTAAGGCCGGCGTAAAGTCGGCTACGAAGTCTACCAAATTTTTTGATTTGATGGCGGTTCGGGGCCGATACTTGATATCGTACCCGCTACTTTTGACTGCCCATTCGGCCAACCGGCCCAAGAGCTTGGGTTTGTGCATGATGTTCCTTAGTGGGTAAGAGGTTACGACACATATGGGGAGGCATTGAAAGTATGGTTTTAACTTTCTGGATGCGCTTAGCAAAGCGAGCGCCAATATTTTCAGGTGAGGATACCTTGTTTCGGCCTCACCAAGAGTTATACTAACATAGTAAAAAGGAAATTGTGTACCTTCCTCTTCCCGGACTAAGACTCCACTTACCGCGCCACCTTGGATACCACCAAGTAAAGTTACAGCTGCTCGTCCGCCTTCGTAGTGAGGAGCAGGGGTGGAATCGAAAGGTACCGTTTGAGTTCTTCCAAAGCTTGTTGGCACTCCGGGGTCCAAGAAAATTTATTCTTCTTATTCAATAGTGAGAAGAACCGATGGCTTTTGTCTGAGGACCTCGATATGAATCGGCCCAGGGCGGATATACGCTCGGTTAGCCTTTGAACGGCCTTGACATGGTCCACCACGGTAATGTCTTTTATAGCTTTGATTTTATCGGGATTGATCTCGATCCCTCGGTTGGACACCATGAACCCGAGGAATTTCTCTGATCCGACCCCGAATGTGCATTTTTCCGGGTTCAGCTTCATAATGTATCTCTTTAATATATCGAAGGTTTCCTGTAAATGTTTCAAATGGTCCTCTGCTCGCAGGGACTTGACTAACATGTCATCAATATAAACCTCCACTGATTTCCCTATATGTTCTTCGAACATCCGATTTACTAGGTGTTGATAAGTAGTTCCAGCATATTTTAACTCGAATGGCATTATATTATAACAATAGGTGCCAAATTTAGTGATAAAAGAAGTCTTTTCTTGATCGCCCGGGTCCATCCGAATTTGGTTGTACCCGGAATAGGCATCGAGAAAGATGAGTATCTTGTGCCCGGCCGTCACATCGATCATGCGATCGATGTTAGGCAAAGGAAAAGAATCCTTAGGGCATGCCTTGTTCAAGTTTTTGTAATCTACACACAGTCTCAGCTTATTTCCCTTTTTAGGTACTACCACTACGTTAGCTAGCCAGTCCGGGTACTTAACTTCCCGAATAGATCATATTTTAAGGAGTTTAGATACCTCGTCCTTGATGAAGGTGTTCTTGACCTCGGACTATGGTCTCCTTTTTTTCTTAACTGGATGGAACTTAGGGTCCAAACTCAGCTTATGAGTGGTCACCTCCGGCGGGATCCCTATCATTTCAAGATGGGACCAAGCAAAATAGTCTATGTTAGCTATAAGGAATTCAATGAGTCTTTTCCTGAGCTCGGGAGTTAACCCCGTGCCCAAGTATACCTTCTGATCGGGCAAGTGTTCGACCAATATAACTTGCTCCAGCTCCTCGATCGTTGATTTGGTGGCATCGGAATCATTAGGGGCAATGAACGACCTAGAGACTCCGTAATCATCACCCTTGCCTTCTCCTCACTCTTCCGGTTCGGTCGGGGCCAGTATCGGTGATTGCTATTTAGTTTTTCCTTCCTAGTTGGCTCTGTGTTCTTTGATGTCGAGAGCACGGGCACTGGGATCACCTCGTCGACTGTGAATATTTCTTTTGCTGTTAGCTGCTCTCCGTAAACCGTCTTGATTCCTCCTGGTGTGGGGAACTTCAGTAACTGATGTAATGTCGAGGGTACTGCCCTCATGTTGTGAACCCAAGGCCTTCCGAATAAGGCGTTATACCTCATGTCCCCTTCGATCACGTAGAATTTGGTATCCTGAATCCTCTCGGCGGTATTTACTGGAATCGTTATTTCTCCTTTGGTCGTTTCGCATGCCATGTTAAATCCATTCAACACCCGGACCGCCATCACTATTTGATCTTGTATCCCCAACTGTTATACGACCCTCGATCTAATGATGTTGGTCGAGCTGCCTGGATCAATCAACACACGCTTAACTCGGAATTTGTTTATAGGTATAGATATTACCAGTGCATCATTATGAGGCTACACGATGCCCTCGGCATCCTCGTCGCTGAACGAAATGGCTCCCTCCGGGATATAATCTCGGGTGTCCTTCTCCCTCATGATGGATACTTTTGTGCGCTTTATCACGGGCCCTTGAGGGACATCGACCCCTCTAATGATCATGTTGATGATGTGTTGAGGTTCTTTTTGGTCGGCATGTTTGTTAAAGTCCCTATTCCTAAAGTGGTTTTTGGCTCGATCACTCAGGAATTCCCGGAGATGCCCGTTATTAAACAACCGTGCAACTTCTTCCCTCAGTTGTTGGCAGTCCTCGGTCCTCTGGCCATGCGTGCCATGGTACTTACACATCAGGTTAGGGTCTCTCTGGGTAGGGTCGGATTGCAATGGTCGAGGCCATTTGGTCTCCTTGATGCGTCCAATAACCGATACGATGCTTGCTACGTCAACGTTGAAGTTATACTCTAACAATCTTGGAGCTTCCCTCCCCCCCGAGCGGCCTGTCGAAACCACTTTTGCTCATCAGGGCTTGGTTATTGGGCCCTCGATCGCTTCTCTTTTCATTTCTTTTTGCGTCTGGACCCGTTTCCTTTTTGATCTGCATTGTATGGTTGATACCGATCTCGGACTAGCCTGGATTAATGATCGACGATTCTCTTAGGCCTATCATCGGTTCTGATGGGATAAACAAACCCGAAAGAGGCCCCGAGTTAGTCATCCTTGACTCTGATTTTTTACACATATTGTGGACGTCGGCCCAAGTTACCGCCGGGTATTCTACCAAGTTTTGTTTCAGCTATTGCGAAGCCAAGGAGCTTCGGGGGTTGAGTTCCTGAGTAAATGCCTGAACGGCCCAATCGTCTGCAACCAGAGGCAGGTCCATCCGTTCCATTTGAAACCTCGACACGAACTCCCTAAGCATCTCGTTGTCCCTTTGCTTAACCTTGAAAAGGTCCAATTTTCTGGTTTCGACCTTGATGGCCCCAGCATGAGCCTTCACAAAAACATCTAAGAGCATAGCGAACGAATCAATGGAATTTGGGGGCAAGTTGTGGTATCATATCATCACTCATTTTGACAGAGTTTCCCCAAACTTCTTTAATAATACTGACTCAATTTCGCTGTCTTCCAAGTCGTTGCCTTTGATGGCGTATGTGTAGGAGGTCGCATGCTCATTTCGATCCGTGGTTCCGTTATATTTTGCAATATCGGGCATACGAAACCTTCGGGATTGGTTTTGGTGCCGCACTAGGAGGGAAAGGCTTTTGGACAAATTTCTTGGAGTCCGGGCCCTTCAATATTGGAGGCGCTCCTAGGATTTGATCAACCCGGGAATTATATATCTCTACCTTCTTGTCGTTTGCCTTGATTTTCTTTTCACCAGATTCTAATCGTTTCGTTAATGCCTCTAATATTTTCATTACTTCAGGGCTAACACCGGACTCAGCTTCGCCCGGCCTTTCGGTGATCTGCTCATTTTTCCCGGGGAGGTTCGGCCTCAACTCTGCTGGGGGCGCGACTTTGGTTTTGCAGCTGCGCTATCGCCACCTGCTGAGCCTGCAGCATTTCGAAGATCAATCGTAGACTGACCTGTCGCCTTCGGCTGCTCCTTGAGTCATTGGTCGGGCTCCTTCGCGAACGCTATTTTCGGGGTCGGTAGGAAGGTTGGCGTCGATGGCCACATGTGAGTTAGCATCAACTAGATCTACGACTGGGGCCCCGTTGGGATCAACAGGGGGTACCTCATTGCTAGGCACCAAATTGTTGTTTTCACCATGATGGCCAGACCCATCCTCAACGTTCAAGTAAGCAGATTGAGAATTTGACATTTTTAAGCTGACCTGAAATTGAGACCTTAAAGAACAAGTGTAAAATAGAGTGTGTTATGGAGATTTGTATCGAACCACCACTATTATCCTTAGCCCCACGGTGGGCGCCAAACTGTTTACGCTTAAAAATGGATAACAATAAAATTTATACGCAGTTTTAAAGATATGTGGAGTTATTCAATACAAGTGATCAATAACGTTAGATAAGCGAACTAAAGATAAAATAAATAACCAATTCAGTTGTGATGTTAAGTCCGGCCTCGGATATGAGCTTAGTGATTGTTTTGCGCTCGATTCAGAGCCAAATATATATGAAGAACTATGAGCAACAATAAGAACTTTGAATAACTTAAAAGCAGAGAAAACAAGTCTATATTGCTTTGATATGCGTGCTATAGTGTCCTTGAATAAAAATCATCCCATTTATATAATAGGAAAATTTCATCCCTAGTACAATTCTAAGAAAGGTAAAAATCTTCTTTTTCATTAATCACTGATCTTTTGTCGATACGGGCTGAGATCCACGCTGTGATATCGGCCCTTTCTTAGTCATGTGCAACCGTTTGGTAACACTTTTCGAGGTCTTGGAGCTCGTATCGGATTCGGGGGCGAGGTCTCGATGGCTCTGGTGGTAAGCACTTTGTTCGGGTCTTAGTACGAGAGGTTCCTAGATTCCGACTCCATGTAGTTATGTCTTTGCTTCGCTTGCCCCACCGGGAAATCGGGGTGCTCATTAGCCCTAATTTTACCCGTACATACTAACAACTAATTTATACTATTAAACTTCAAAAATAAATTATTAAATTAAGTCAAATAATTTAAACTGAATACCAAAATTTCCAGAAAGTTTCCAAAATACAAAAATTTCCATAAGATTTTAAATTCGGATAAAAAACTGTCAATTCAAAAATTACAAAAAAATAATAATAACGGAAAAACACAAGAATACATGGTTTAATATTAATATTAGCTACAAAATCTCTAATTATTATAAGCAATAAATTTGAAAAAATATCTCAAATTGAAGCTCTTTTTCGAAATTCAAGCAGGATTCTTATTCTATACCTAGAATATACCTTGAATCTTGTATATTTTTGTAAATTTTTTTATCAAATCTGTGTTGTAGGACCATGTGAGCGCCATTAATAGCGGAATTGAATTAAAAAGGGGGGGGTGGGGGGGGAGGAGGGCGATATTGGGAAAAGGGGGGGGTTAAATTGGGGACATATAACACATGATACCCATGCATTATATAACTTTGGGCCGGCTAACGACCACTAGGTTGGGTCGTTGGCTTAGAGTGATACCATATAGGTAGGCATGCGATATATGTAATTTGTTTTTTTCACATTACTATGGTTCTTTAAGTTGATTTTTTCGTTACTTTGGTTTCGGAATCTTCTGTCAGAACAAACAATAACAACAACAAACAACAATAACAATAACATATTCAGTGTAGTCCCACAAGTGAGGTCTGGAGATGATAGAATGTACGCAGACCTTACCACTAACTTGTCAGAACAAACATAGAAAAGAAAAGAAAATAACATTTCCTCTTTTTTTTCCTTTCCTGGGCTATCAAAACCTTCAGTGTCCTCTTTTTTCTTTTCCCGGGCTATCAAAACCTTCAATGTAGGTGAGGGTTCGAATCCAATGTGTACTACTCCCCCATTTCTCATTTCCATTCCCCCATGTATATTAAAATCTTTTAGAAAACATAAGTATACACACAAAGCAAAACAAAAATGGAGAAGCATAAGTATATGATTAAAGCGGAAAATTGGAAATAACCAAAAAAAAAAAAAAAAGAGGAGGGAAACTATCAGCTATGTCCATTTATAATAAGCTCATTACCAAAATTGGTCAATTCATAAAATATTACTAATATTAGCCAAATATTACTAATATTAGCCAATTAGCTATTTGTAGCAAACAAATATCAAATTTTTGCTTTCTTTTGAGTGCGTGTTATTAGAATAGATTAGGTACATCTTAAGGAACTTGAATCTCAGTTTTGGAATGATTTGGTGAAGTTTTGAGGTGGTTTGAATTAAAAATTCGAAGTAAAAAATTAAACATGAAAAAAAATGATATGTGTATCATTTGTGTATCACATATGTATCATATTTGTATCAATTGTGTATCACATGTATATCTATGTATACCTGTGTGTGAGATACACACGTGATACATGTTTGATACATGTGTCGCAAAAAAATTTTTTGAACTCGATTTAATTACGAATTTTGATACAAAACCAGTCCAAATCACCTCCAATCTTCCTCAAATTTTGTATATTGACTTATTTATATGTTTTCAATGAATTTCAACTATACCCATTGAAAAAGTTCCTTTTTTGCTTAGATTTTTGGAATATTGCATATTGTTTTTTTGTATTTCATCACCTTATTTGCTACCTCATCCATGAAATTTCCTTTCCGTCTTGCGCCTAATGTTGTAATCACGCTTAAAAATATGAAAGGTGATTTTTGTATGCGGTTCTTTGAGAGAAAGAACATTATTTATTTGGTTTTCCAATTTTTATATGTACTTGGCTAGTTTTGGTAAGTGTATGACTAATGGCTAGAGATTGGTAAGTTGAGACTTATTTGGGACATTTGTGTAAGTTTCCAAAAAAATATAGTAGCAGCAAACACGTCTACTTAGCAACCAATTTCCAGAATTTGCAAACACGGCTAACTTGCTATAAATTACGGTTAACTTATTAGCAAGCAAGATATCTCCAGCAAGAAGGATTTTTGAAATAAATATGTTAAGGTAACCAATAAAATCTGAAACACCAGTAGCATCCCATTGGACAGACTGATGAGTTGATTAAAATTAATGTATTCAAAATCCCAACTAGTAAGAGCTTATTTTCGGAAAGGATATGAAGCATGTCACTAAAAAGAACAAATTGCTGTACTAATTTCTACTTGCTTCAAAAGGGTGTTCAATTGATTAGCAGTGCGAATGGTAAAAGATACATTATCTGATCTACAAAGGTTACCCTACCTATCGTGATACTCAAACCACTTCAGCTCTACCTGACTACTATTAGAGTATGGCATCCTCAAAATTAAAAGTCCACAAGTATTGCAATAAGAAAGATCCCAAATGAGCAGACTATTTTGAGCAGTTCAGCAAGTGCGTAATACCCACTTGCTTTAAGTCAAAACATGTTCTATATATAAGAGTCACTGGCTATTAAGTTCACCCGGCATTTTACGATTCCAACCAACTGAACCGGCTTTACGTTCTCCTCGCTTTCTTTTGTTTCTGGGAAAACGGATATCCGAGGCTAAGCTCGACTTAAATGTTGATTGCTCTTGAGATGTCGATGCTTTAACTGCTGCATTAGATTCTGATGCAGGGGGAGGTGGATTCTTCTGAGATGTGGATGCTTTAACTGCCGCATTAGGATCTGATGCAGGGGGCGGTGGATTAGAGCTTTCTTCTTCCACATTATTTCTCACATCTTGATGCTTCTCCAAGGATTTGTCAGGAGTCATCGTCAAAATGTGTCCTACTTCATTATGTATGAGAATGTTATCAACAATCTGTAGATTAGCAATACATAAAAACAATCAATGGATTGAAGTGCAATGGAAAACAACCAGCCTCGCAACATCTTTAATGAGTGAAGAGCACAAAGGGCATTATTTCTCACATCTTGATGCTTCTCCAAGGATTTGTCAGGAGTCATCGTCAAAATGTGTCCTACTTCATTATGTATGAGAATGTTATCAACAATCTGTAGATTAGCAATACATAAAAACAATCAATGGATTGAAGTGCAATGGAAAACAACCAGCCTCGCAACATCTTTAATGAGTGAAGAGCACAAAGGGCATAAATGGGGGGAACTAGCTTATTTTAGAAAACTATGGTCCTTTGGTTTAGAAAACATGGGTAAAGAGGACTAATCTCAGGTTGGTTTATCTGAGAGCCTCCCACATCCCTCCCCCCCCCCCCCCAAAACCAGCTCCACCCTCACTCAAACGCAGCCTGGTTTTACCACTTTTTTCCCCTTAATCTTTGACTAATTCCATTTACACTAGGGGCTTATTAATTACCAAAACATTCGACACATTGAAACAGACTGCATATTTGGAGATTACTCGACACATAAGGGCCAAATACTATTTTTGAAGAACACCTAATTGCATTTCCTAAGCCAAGCACCAGATGTGACTTGCAGGAAACATAATCTATTTTACTCATAGTATTGAAATGTAATCGCCACTTTAAACCAAGCACCAAGTATGAAATACAAAAGCTAGTCCCTATTTTTAGTCCTAGGATTAAGTGCCATAGGGCCCTCCAAACACCACTCAGTGATTAATTCATCAACCTAGCATAGCCAGATAACAACCATAACTCAATATTATTCACTCTTTTTTTCGACTTGGAAAGGATAGATGTCTTACTCTTTCGCTTGAATCTCCGACTTGTGCCTGCTGCTGCGTGACATCCACAGAGGATAAAAGTCCTACTGTACTTTCAATAATGTCAGGAATAGGCATAGCCTCTCCATAGCTTGACATTGTACTGTCAGGCATGACAAAATCTCCAAGATCATAATCTACCATGTGCTGAGATGTTGCATATAAACCTCCAGCTGATATTGTGTCTCCATTGCATGCCGAGAATGTAGGGCTACGAATAGAGCTAGCCTGTCCATCAATTGACATCAGATTCTCAGAGGAAGAAAACTTTATTGCATTTTTCGTCATCACTGTATCAAGTTGGTCCTTCAACTTATGAACCCGACTATGTACAAGTTCAATTTTGCGAAGGATCTGCTCCAGAAAACTATTGCTGCTTTCCAGAATTGACAAATCATCATCATTACCAAACTCATCATGGCCATTGGATTTCTGTTCTGCCAGTGCTATGCCAGAAAAAAAATCAACATAAGGGACATCCAGTGAAACTATATTACAAAAACAATTTGTTGACATATCTATGCCTTTAGTAAAGATGCCAGAAGAACAAACACTTTAAACTCAACATTAAGATTGACATACTTTTGAGCATAAACTGTAGTGAAGTTGTTCAAGTCCTTATTAGGAATATTCAAACTTGGGCAGACGTGAACTTGACATTCTCACTTCTCATTTACGAATTTCATAATTACCTATAATTCTTTATTTGATGAAAGAATAAATATAGCAGACAGTGCACAGGCTTATATTCTATATTTTGAAACTTTATCATTCATTAACTAGTTTTATGCTGATAGACACAGTCGGAGCACAAGTTATATGCACTTCCAAAATTCTAGAGCTTTAAACAAGTCAAACAAAGTTCATAGCATCTGAGCTAGAACTGATCTGGAATATCACGTGTCATTGCTCTCAGAAGTATGAAGATAAGAAGATCCGTGCATACTGCACAGAGATTTGGTAACTAGTTATAAGTTAACTGTTAAGCGTTACATAGCTCAAGATAATCATCTTTAAGCTTGAATACATTAATGGCGCATTTCCGGTCTATGCCAAATTTAGGGCCTAAGGTTTTCAAAAGGGCGAACTTCCTTGGTAAGAAAATGAAAAACGCAAAAGAGTTGCAAGTGAGCCCACAGTGCATCACACATGACTACAATATGAGTTTCAATTAAATAAGACACATCAGAGCGTCATTGCAGTTTCGAAATAACAGGTCCAACTCTTTTCTAGGGAACAACGACAACCAAAATAAATATAAGTACAAATTTGTTCTACAATTGCCTATGGGCAATGCGTGTGTAGGTTATTCAACCAATCATGTTACTCTATTTGGAGTGACATGTAATCTTAAGGAACATGCATTTGACAAAATTATAAAACAAATTTGCAACTTATGTTGCTTCAAAATGCGTGACCATAAAAGATTTGGTTATTCAAGAATTGAGTGTTCCAGGAGAATGACGGAAACATCAAACATTAGTTAAGAGAAAAGAATTCTATAAAGGTATCAGAATTTCACTTTATCTGCCCCTAAAAAAAATTAGTATTTCCTTACCAATCAACAAACTGAAAAAAAAAAAGGAAAGAAAGAAAATATTTTATTTGGTTTTTTCTCATTGACAAGCCGACATTGAAAGGCAGGTAAGCAACCTAGGTGGCTGAAAAAACAAACCAAAGGCAGAAGAAATCCCAGCAATCCATACTCTCTTTTACAAAGAGAGAAGCAGAAGATAAATGATATGAACTCAAATAATTATGGGAAACCATGAACATTAATACATACCTGCATTACTAATATCATCTCCAGCTGGTGTACCATCCAAATCCAGCTTTTTATTTTCTGCAAGATATTACATGCCAAAATAGAACTTATCATGGTGGCAAAAGACATCGGTTGCCAAGCAAAAATAGAATGAAGAAGAAATCACACCAAAATAAGAGAAAAGGTTATGAGTGGACATTTGTGCTGCAATATCTGTTCCATCCTCAACTCTTTTCCTCTTTCTCCTCTTCATGGCCTTTTTCCTGAGCCTTGGATAAATAAATGGCAATGATTTCGAGCCTGACTCTTCCAAAGTAGCTTGATCTAATGCCCGATGTTTTTTCCCATCAAGCGCTGATATCTCTCTGTTGTACCTTGCTGCCTGCAACTGAAGCTCTTTGATCTTGAGTTCTGCCCATTTACACCGCCACATTATGGGACGTATAAAGTCTCTCCAGTGAGCAGTTAACTTTTTCTTCCTGAAATATGTAAGCAGTCAGTTGAACACAATCAAATAATTTACACTGTTCAACTTCATTTAGCTCATGCATGCTGAAGTTACTTACCATATCGCCATCAATTAAATCAAGCAGAAATAAGCTTCTGAAAGGTATAATAAGGAAGTCCTCCAAAGGGAATTTAAAAGTAAACCAAAGCTAATTCCATCCCATGCGGATGCCTTGTATCATTTACAGCTTAAAGCAATTTCTCCACATAATACAAGATTCTAAATGTTTAAAAGCTCAGATCTCAGGGGACTCTATACAAGGACCTGACAAGCCTAAAGTACACGACAAGCTTTGAAACAACTGTCAAGCTAAAAGTGGATGCTGATTGAGTTAACGCTTGATAAGTTCCTCTAAGAAAGCACTGTTATTGACGTATTGGAAGAGGTTTAAAGATCATAAGTAGAGTTACTCGAGTAAATTAAACGCAGGACTTCCATATTTTATGGGATTCTACCGCACATTATGGCACTTCAATCTAATCAAAAAGAAGAAGGTTTTTACTTCTTCAGATTTTAGTTTGTCATAGTTTACTGGACCTGACTCCAAGAAATACAGGAGGCACCCTGCTTCATTTTTTGGACCTAGTGAAGCAGAGGATTTAAGATCAACCTGCAAGAGGAATTAGTCTAGTAATACGAAAACACCACCTTTAAAATTTTCTGCACAGGTCCAGGAAAGGGACAGTAAAGAGTTATGTGAAAAATTATAGAATAACGTATAGGATAAGAGAAATAGCTGAAGAAGCTGGAACCTAGTTAGGGACAAAAAGAAAAATTCGGCAACCTTGTTATACCTGAACTAGCTGAAAGTCTTCAAAATATCTTATTCTCAAAATTAAAGGAAAAAAGATTAATGTAATGCTCATGACACTTGTTGAGCACATTACATTGACAAATGTTCACGAGGAACTTCAACAGAAAGAGAAAAGAACCATCGGGATCACAGTTATATAGCTGTTCTCGTCTAATTACATTAGCACTTATAGAAGACAAATGGCACTTTGATTTCTACCTTGGATGATCTCATGATTAGATGTAATACTCCATAAGATAGCGAATCTTCGGAAAATGACAATGTTGGCTACTGCATACAAACATAGAACTTAAGAGTTAAGACCAAAAGTATTTAGGGCTCTAGGCTAATGGCTGGACCTACATCATATGAAGGAGAACAAGACTGAAGCATCCAGAAACACGTTGTAACATGTGTGATGGGTCCCACTTTGGTAATGTTTCAAAAATTACCATCCGGGATGGTATTTTGGGAGAGTAGGCTCGTACTAGGCTAGAATGCATTCTTTGGTCATCACTGTACTAGAGTTGTTTTAAAGGATTAGGCAAGTAATAGTTAACAACTTCAGTTAATATCTCAGAAAAGGAAAAGATTCATGCTAATTGTTGCACCTCTTATTCAAATGGGTATCTAACAATTGAATACTGGGAATTAGAAAAAGAAAAGAATACTAAAACTGTTAACAGGATCAGTCCAAGGAGGAACCAGTGATTTAGACAAAAAACAATAAAACTAAACAAATCTTCCTTGCTCTAAAAAAATGCACCAAGCAAGAAATCCACACCTTATTGGAAACAAGCTGCCAAATCTGTCGAATGAAGATACCAAGCCACTATCATCATAGAATCGTGACTCCACTTCGGCATCACTTGGCCCAGAACCATTATCATTTCCAGATGTAGTGTCAGCAAATGAGCTCGAGTATTCAGTTTCATCAGGATCTTCCTTCGTAGCTAATCTGATGTCGCTGCTTCTTGCAAACCCAGTTACATCGACAGCCACATCCGTGGCACTGTTTGAAGCTTTAGTAGTCCGTGCATTCAAGGTACTTTCCATTTGAACAATGTTATATCTATAGTTGAAACCTTTCTTCTCGGAATTATATGGTAAAGTGTTCGTTTTACCAGAAGCAGCAATTTTAACAGAAAAATTTGGTTTCCTATCTAAAGCTGTCTGTCCTATATGTTGAGCAGGTGCCATGCTACATATGCAGCCAAAATAAGTTCATTCTTACAAAACCACCAAAAAGGGGAAGCCTTGACGAGAATTTTAGATCAATCTGTAACACAAAATGAAACCGAATTGCCTGAGAAATCCAATCTGAACAATACTTGATAAAATTAAGAAAAATCCGAGCAAATTCTTTTACTTCTAGCCTTCATAATTGGAATGGGATGAAGTCAAAGCTGAAATATGGCACCAAACACATGGCATTTCCAACAAAAACCACTAAACGATTGCAATCTACAAATTTTAATCTTGCATGAAGCGGAGTATGAAAACTCCTCTAATTGTCATGATGAAAATGAAAAATTCAAGAAAACAAGCTGGGAATCACACAACATTTTGTATGAAACTGTGAGTTCTAATATCTAATATTATAAAAAAGTTGGTCTTGTAAATTACACAAATAAGGAGTTTGAACACTCAAATCATAAGACCAGCATCTAACTATAAAAAAAACACCAAAAATAACGGAATCAATATCCAACAAAGAATTCAGTAGGATCAAAACCTCTTGTTTTCGAATTTGCAAACACAACCCATTTCATTTTTCTAATGGGAAGTTCTTGAAAACTCAAATTTAGCAGCTCCGGTAAAACAACCAAAAAAAACTCTTAATTTGCACGAAAAGCCATGCAAATTGAAGAAAAAGAAGCAGGGAAGTGACAAAACATTTTTGTATCCAACATACAAAGCTAAGCTGAGGGAAACTAGAGAAAATTAAGCTATAAAGAGGATAAATCCATATGGGGTTTTAGTTGGGGAGCAGTAGTTTACCAGTGAATGAAGAGAGTGAAAACAGAGGCTGCTTCGGCGGCGATAACTTAAGAGAAGTGTGTTTTATGTTTTATAAAAAAGAAAAGAAGTGGTCGTTATTATGTTTATATTATAAACCTAAGATGTGAGTACAACTATTTTTTCATGTATAGGTTCCCGCTTATGGGGCTGATATATCGAGCTAGTACCTGAATTTTTCCAAATGCATCCTTCACATATCAGAAACTAGGGGTAATCGCCTTACATGTTTTTGGCTAAGTTTATAAGCTGATCAAACTAGCTTATAAGTACTTTTTAATTTATCTACGCGTTTGATAAAGTTAAAAGTGTTTATAAGTCAAGTGCTTATAAATCAGAAATAAGCCAAAAGTCATAAGTTGGTCACCCCCAGCTTATGAATTTTTAGCTTATAAGCACTTTAAGTTTGACCAAAATTTTTACTATTTTATCCTTAAAATATTCTTTTTTAGAACTAAACTCTTACATCGATATTCACTGCCCGAAGTACTATTTCAACCTAACCTCCCCTCCCCCAGTCTCTTCAAGTCTGCAATTCTCATTGACTATTTAAGAAAAATAAATTCTCTAATCCTTTGCATATTTATATCTATGTGATTGTATATTAATCTTTCAACAGTATGTAATAAATGAGGACATATCAAATTTTTGGTGTATCAATGTTTATTTCTCTTCAAATATTTTGTCCTATTTAGGTTTATTTTTTACTAAGAAATTTTTATTAATTTATTAATTATTATAACTTATGATTATATGCTTATCATAAAATAAATTATATTGATTATAGAAGTTATCTTATCTAAGCACAGTTGTATTTAAAATAAAATGACAAATAGAATATTTTGTATTTGGAATCTAAAATTTTGAAGAAATTACGCCGTTATAAGTGTAAACAGTCTAAGGTTATTTAAGTCATTTTAACAGAAAAAGAGCTTATCAGCACTTTTTTATCAAATATTGCAGCAGCTTATTATCAATTTCAGCACTTGTATCCAAACACGTAACTGCTTATTTAATAAATCAGTTTCAGTACTAAAAAGTGCTTTTCAGCACCTAATGCTTATCAACTATTTCAAATCAGCTAATCCAAACGGGTCATTAGTTATTTTTTGGCTAAATCTATAGGCGGCTCCTTAAAGTTGGGTCCAAATCTTGTTTTGATACTTTAATTATCCCTTGTACCTATTAGGCATTCCAACCTAAAATTATACTTCCTTAGTTCCAATTTATGTGAACATATTTGATTGGGCACGGAGTTTAAGAAAAAATAAATTGTATACGGTCGAAATCGGGCATGTCAGATTTCGTAGGTACGAGGAGCTGCCTCGAAGAGTAAGCTCGTAATAGACCAGGCTCAGGCTCAATGACAGAGTATGAAGCATGAAGATCGAGACCGAGCATGACCGACTTCAATAGGGCATAATAACAGAATGGCGAGATATTAGCAACCGACCGAAGATCTTGGCAGAAATCCCGGAATAGATCGAATCAAGTGGTTATTGATGCCAATCATGGGATTTATTTCTGTTATTAGAATTGTACCTTATTTATGATTCCTCTACTATATAAAGAGGGACCCCATTCATTTGTAAGGGGCATTGATTCACTGAGAAAGTTATACAAAAACGATGCTCTCTATTTTACTTACTATCCATTACTGTTCATCATTGTTTATCTTCTGTTCTTTACTGTTTTTCTTACCCAATCTCGAGACCATCTCGAATCGAGGTCGAAAGCGCTGCTAGAACTCCGGTTTGATTTATTTTACTATTCATTTTATCTATTCAATTCCTTGTTTGTCAATTGGTATTGGATTAAGTCACGTATCCTTAAAACCACTAAATAAGTTTAATTGTTACTCAAATTTTAGGGTAAACAATTTGACGCCCACCGTGGGGCTAAGGATAATAGTGATTGTTCAGTACTGATTCTGGTAAAATACACTATTTTACGCTTGTTCTTGTTGAGTGCCTTTGCTTTCAGGTTAAAACATGTCAAACTCACAAAACGCATTCACACACGGTAACAATGGCCTCGGATTCCACGATGAAAACAAAAATGTGATCGCTCCAGGAATCGAGGTGCCACAGGCTAATCTCGGGGCAGCACCGGTTACCAACCCAGTCAATGTCAGTTCGCACGTTGCTCTAAACACGGACCTAGGCGCAGATCTCGATGGGAGTGTACACAGAGAAGGCCGATCTAGTGGCCAAGGAACACAGGGCAGATGAGACGAAGGAATCAGTCTCCAATTGATATTCGAGATGCTTTAGGCTCAGCAAGCCGCTATTGCTCAGTTACAAAATCAACATAGAGCTCCGAATAGGGTTGAGCCGGAAATTACTTGCCGTACTGAGCCAGTACCGGAAAGGTCGAATGGTAACGAATTGGAGACTAATCCTGCAGTAATGAAAATGCTTGAGGAGCTCACCAAAAGAATTAAATCAGGGGAGAAGAGAATCGAAGCCAACGATAAAAAAATGAAGACATACAACTCTCGAGTTGATCAGATACCAGGGGCACCGCCAATCTTGAGAGGGATGGATTCAAAGAAGTTTGTACAAAAGCCGTTTCCTCCAACTGCGGCTCTGAAGCCTATTCCAAAGAAGTTTCGTATGCCAGACATACCCAAATACAATGGGATTACCGATCCCAACGAGCATATTACTTTATATACATGCGACATCAAGGATAACGATTTAGAGGATGATGAAATCGAATCCGTGCTGTTGAAAAAATTCGGAGAGACCCTTTCGAAGGGAGCAATGATTTGGTATCACAACCTGCCACCAAATTCCATCGATTCATTTGCCATGTTAGCAAATTCTTTCGTAAAGGCACATGCCGGGGTCATAAAGGTCGCAACGAGGAAATCGGACCTTTTCAAGAGAAGTGTGTGTTGAAGGCATATGCTAAAGTTTATTTGTTTCTATCAACCATAGTCATAGGTATGGTGTGCTTCCGATGTGCTAAAAGAAAATAAAGTGCTCTAGGTTAATGTTAATTGGTGGTTGACTCGAGGACGAGCAACGTCTAAGTATGGGGTGGTGATATTTGGCCAAAATGCTATACTTTTAGTACATTACTCGCCTTATATTTTGTTGGTATAGTGATTAATTATGCGACATTTGAGCTAAATTATGTCGTATTGATGTGTAGGAGTATCGGAAGAAAGAGTCGAATGAGAGTTGCACGAAAAGATGACGAAAATATAAGAAAAGAGCACAAAAATACCAAGTACCCAATCCTGGCTACAAGCCAAGTGTAGCCAGCTCTGTAGCCAACTTTACCATGCTACAGGCCAGGCGTAGCTAGATCTGTAGCCAGGCGGACCACACTATAAGCCTGGCCTCGCGAGGTCTATAGCCCGGTGATCAAAAGTGCGTTAATTAAAAAACTCCGACACATATTTGGACTCAAGGACATTGACCTAACATATAAATACTCCCTAAACGAGTTGAGAAAGGGTTGGACATTATTTTGGAGAAGGAAAAGGCTACAAAGCACTGTGGAGCAAGAATCAAACAAGTTTTCCATCAGTTTCTCTCTTTACTTTGTAGTTTAATATTTTTGAACATCATGATGATTGCTTATACATTTATGAGTGGCTAAACTCTCTCATCTAGGGTTTGATGGAACCTATTGAAAGATAATTTTTCACTACGTTTAATATAAACTTACCGTTGATCTTTTTCTACTTGTTCAACTATATTTTCATTGTTGTTGATTGACGAGCTCTCAATTAACTGTGCCTATTTAGTGTGTACTGCTCGAGAGAGAGTACACATTTAGGTAGTTATTGAACCACACCACTCCTAACGTATTTGAGAAATCAATACGGAGGGTTTAAAGGCGGAATTAGAGATAACGAAACCTTAGTGTGATCGTAGTGAGCGGTAAATTAGTGACAACTAGCGTAGTTCGAGAGAATATGTCCAGTAAATTATGGTAGCGGATCGAGAGAGAGCTATAACACCCAAATTACTCACAATCGGTAGAAAATACTTAGGCGAATTTGTAAGAAACATAGTGGGGAGGATTCCAACAATCAAGGAAATCATAACTCTAGGCCTCCTTAATCTTGTTTCCAACCCTTAGTCTTGTTAGTTGATAATTTTACGGCTTTTTAGTATTTTCTAGTTAATTAGTTTAAAATAAGAATCACAATCTTTATAACTTAGGAATTGTTCAAACTTGTCTTCTTAGTAATAGTGAACAATTGTAGCTAAACCTTAGTTCCCTTAGAGGCTTGTAGCTAACTTGTCTTCTTTATGATGTTTATGTACTCTTAGAGGCTTGTAGACAGATGTCATATAGATGGATACTTGTATAGCTTTATCGGCCTACGTTTTGAATGTACAAATGATCATGTCGGCCTTATAGGCCCGTATGTCATGTTTTATAAGTTTCTATATCATGTTGGGTCATCTTATGTCTAGTATTCCCTTATGTTTTATTCCAGTTATCTCATGATGGCCCTTCTGGCCCATTTACCTATGATGGTGTGATAAGAAAGATATGTTACGTTGGTACTCGGTTGAGTAAGGCACCGAGTGCCCGTCGTGGCCCTCCGATTTGGGTCGTGATAAAAGTGGTATCAGAGCAGTTCTGTCCTAGGGAGTCTACAAGTCGTGTCTAGTACTGTCTTGTTTATGGGTGTGTTGTGCAGCACCCTTATAAGCAGGAGGCTATAGGGCATTTAGGACTATCACTCTTTCTTCTTACTCTAGATCGTGTGGTAGAGCTCAATTGTAAGAATTCAAACTCCTAAATTCTATTTTATTCGTAATACAACGATACATACATCTAGAAAGAAAACTGGTAAGAGATTGACTTTGGCTGTGGAAGAGTTGAGTAAGAGAAACTCAATTTTGCATCAAGCTTATGATGAGTAAATATGAGGTCTTCATTAGATCATGTGTGTACGAAGACGTGTAATCTTCTTGATAAGGAGCCCTAAGGCATGAATATCTATCCACCCATATAGTTTAAAGCAACGAGAGAATCAGAAGGTAGATACAAGTTTCAACAAGTAAAAGAAGCAAGGCGAAGAAGGGTACGAGGTACCCAATTAGTGAAGATTATCAGTATTTAAAATTCAGGTAGAGAAATATAAGCATTTTGAGTCACCTTCAATTGTAATAGAGGTATGTACAATTGGCACACCCATATCAGTTATACTCCATGAGAGCCAACATATATAGTTTAAGAGAAGGACGGGATATCAGGATCTAGCTGGGGTTAGAGTAACCCAAAATGGTGGATGGATTGTTAGCGTTAGATGACATTTCCGAAGGATATTGCAAACGTGGTAATAATTATCCTTGTGAGACACCCAGACGGTGCATTCTAGAATAGTATAAATAGATATGAATACTAGAATGTTCAAAAAATTACAAAGATAGGCACTTGAATCCTAGAAGGGATAAATATTTATCTTAGTATGGCTCCCGTCCCTGGTAGAGAGAATGTCAGATAACCCGAAGAGATAGTGGATGGAGCAAGGGGAGCTAAAAGTAAAAGAATATTTTGTTAAAGCTTTCAGAATAAAGTAATAGACAGAAAATATTAGCAGGAGAATAAGAAGAGAGTAAATGAAATATAATGAGCATGATGTGATAAGTGAGTGATAAAGGCAAATCAAAATATGACACGATGATAAAGTCTATAGTCAAGTGAAGAAAAAGACAAGAGGTGACAGGCCTTGAGGCAATAAAAGAGTATAAGCCTAGTCATATCCCCATTTCGAGAAATGAGTTGGTGACTCCAACGTGATTACCAGAAGGAAAAATTAGACCCCCGGAGTAATAGAAATCAGTATGGGCTAGTGAATAAGATAAACTTAACATGAATTAGGGAACGAAGGATTTTATAATAGTCGGCATCGTGAGAATTTTAGAGATAGAGTTCCGGCAATAGTGGTATGGACAACAAAAGAATAACCTTTAAAGTTCATTTAGGAAGATACTTCCCTAAAGCAAGCACTGTGAGCAGAGTTAGGCTTAAGAAACTAAGTGTGCCACTTACACTAGGTGTCACCCTCATGAGTAAGAAATTTTGTTATCCTTGATTTAGAAGGATTACTGCAAGGCTAGTAAGAGTCAGTGAATATGTGAAAAGACGCTAAAGATGAAGAGAGGGGGAACGATGGTGTGATATAGTATTAAGTAGGAGTTATATGGTTCAGGGAACTATGGAATAGTAAAGGAAGAATGCGATAAAAATGAGAAATAGATGAGATTGCACTTATTCAAATCCCACATATAGGTTACGACTCCAGAACATTACGCAAGCACGACGACAGGGAGGGGAAGTAAAGGTTCCTGGCCAGGATGTTATTGATAAATAAGTACGAATGAATACTTGATACATAAGGAGCCAGTGCGAGAGGTAAGTTAAGACAAAGGACATATCCCAAGAGAGATTACGCGAAATATATATATGAGAATGGACCAACGAGTAGTTAGTAGTTGATTCAGGAAGAGTCTAGTTATGGCTAGATAAGAGGATACAGATAAATCAACAGATCGTGCAAAATAAACATAGTGAAACCCAATATGGTGAATTCAGTCTCGTAGTTATGACATTGTATTCCTTGAGATATTCATATTGGAGTTGGGGTAGTTAAAGGTACCGTATTGGTTTTACGAAAATAAAAGAGAGTGCCACTAGGAAGACAGTCAAAATATCAGTTCAGAAGCAACCCTACAAGCACAAGGGCGTGGAGGTAAGTAACTAAGGATAATTATAGGCGAGGAAGAACATCAAAAAAATTACGTCGAGTATACGATGTAATAAGCTCGCAGCTTTACAAGAGTCAGAGGGTCCTCCCTAAGTACTATAATGAAAGACTAGCTGAGGAAATAAGGAAGAAGGCTTCAACCTAAGCATAGTAACTTGAAGAAGAAATGGTCATGTAAAACAGTCTCACTACAACATTATATGCACTCCATTAGAAAGTAGCACCTACCATGGCTAATGAATGGGAAGTGAAAAAAAAATCCAAAAGTGTCATTTGAGATCATATGAGTTACAACAAATTCTAGTATTTGTGGGCACTAAGATAAGCCAATTATTCATGCAGCAGGTAGCAGAATGACCAGGAAAAGTAGTTGCTTACGTTTAAAGAAAGCTGAGAAGGAACGAAAGAAATTATTTTATCAATGACTCAGAGTTGTTTACATTATAAACGCATTTAAGATTTTGGAGTATTATCCATGCAGCATATATGTTGACATTCATACAGCCGTAGAAGACTCTGATATAAGTTAAAAGAAAGAATTGAGCCCGGGTCATAGACAAATGATTGAATTATTAGAAGAGTATATTATTGATATTTCATAGCGTCCATGAAAGGCTAAAGTAATAACTAATACCCCGAGCCACAGATCGGAAGATAGCTTAAGCCTATATAAAGGCTGAGAGAGAAGAGGAAACTAAAGAGTTACATCACCTAAGTAAATCAGGAGTTTGATTATTGGACCTAGATAATTATAGAAATCGTGATTGAAACCATTGCAGAATCACTCTTAATATCAGAGGTACAAGAGAGATAGTACATCAGCCATATTCTATAGCGGCTCTACGATAAAGCAAGTTAGAAGGCCTCATAAGAAGTCAGTATGAAGCTCCTACTGGATTGTGTATGCGCCAGAGGTGCAAGTATTATAGTAGAGCTTCAAGTTGTGGATGTGAATTATACCTATAAGGAATGGAGGTTATGAAAGAGATGGAAGATACGATGCGAGATTTTAAGGTATGTAAGGTAAAGGTAAAGAATGTACGAGATACTCACGTGCAGAAGGTTGTAAATAGTCTGTACTTCAGATAGAGGGCTAGAAGCACTGGGATTCAGTATCAAGAAATAATAGCGGTGTCGTCAGTGATATATCTACCAGCCTATTGTTTCCAGGTATCGAGAGGTCTAGTTAAGAGAGTAAATAAGAGTTAGAGACAATGTGATGTCTCGCTTGAGGTTCCAGGATAACATAAGGAAATCTATGGTGCAAGCAAGTTAGAGGAGGTTGCGAGTAGTATAAATATATATGTGTAGATCGCAAGCTAAAGTATGGTAGAGAGATAAGGTTTTAGGAAGACATGAGTAAGGATAAGAAAAGGCGAGTAAGAATAGGTAAGTCCTCGTGATTAAGTCCATCAAAACAAGAGAGCTGATGGTTTCCGTAAGTTATAGAAAGCTCAGTATAGCATGAGTGAACTCAGAGGAGTCGAAGACTAGGAGCATTTAGAAGAGATGGAATGCTGCCCTAGTACTAGAATAAGGGTGTAATTGTGAAAGAAAAGAGGATGACATTTAGACATTTGATTGAGTAATGATCTAAAGAAAAGGAATTTCATGAATTACACGGGATTAAAATACCCCATAAGATGAATCACATTGGGATGCTATGAAATACAGTTATTGAAGTTGATTAGGAAAATCACTTCAAATGTTCCTTGATGCGACGTGAGCCCTAGTGACAATGTATTATGTAAGAGGTTTCAAGTTATCAGTGGTAGATTATATATCAACATTGAGGTGAATCAACAATAGATGGATAAAAGTTACAAAGTATGAGATGAGATTAGGCCGTCATTCTTAAGATGAACAGTAATGAGGAAGCATTAAAGGACTTAGATTTATACATATAGGATAAGCAACGAGAGTAACCTGGAGTTTGGTAGCAGACCTCAGTAATAATAAACTAAAGTAAGAGTTATGGTATAGTATGACCTACTTAGATATAGTAAAGCCATAAACGCCTAGAGGGACAGCTTGTCATAATTCTGTATATGTTCACAAAGTGAAGCCTAGAGATTGGCTAAAAGCTGGATGAAAAATGAGAGAAGAGTTGCATAGGCGCACATACAAGGACAAATTCGTACAGACTGCATGATAGAAGGTAGTAATAGATACGAGATTGGAAGAATTTCGACCACAAGTCGTGGTGTGAGAAAGAGGCCTAAAGGGGGGAATGCCCTGGCCTTTGGATTTATTCACAGAACAATTGCCTAGATGGCAATGAGAGTATTAAAGTATTTGCAAGAGCAATAGGTTATGAGAATGATAAGTGCATCAGTCAACATTCGAGGACGAATGTTCCAAAGGGGGGAATGATGTTATACCCCATATTTTCGTACGTGAATGTACGCCGTAAGTCAATTGATGTAAGCTCAGAAATGAGATTCTCTTTGAAAGTATATAAAGTGATCTAATGATATTACATCCCGTATTTTTGTTCAACATACAAACGATTAGGTTGAGGACGAATGCACTTAAACGTGAGAAAGGAGATTTTGGACAAATAAAAACGAGCTACTTGCTTACCCAACATGCTTGCTTCACCAACTTACTTTTTGTCCTACTTTCTTGAGCTACTCGACACATGTCTAAATTATTTAATGAGGATTAGACACATGTTTCAAAATGGAAAAAGACCAACATGAATCACCTACTTGATTAAGTAGGTGACAAGTAGGTGCATCACCTACTTAGAGCTTATGGATAATATTAAAAGGGAATGGAAAAGGATAAAGATGGGAAAGTCTTGGGGAAGCCCAAGACCCATCTTCCCAAGCCCATTAGTGGGGCCATATAAACATAGATATATATCAATTTCACTTAGAAAATAATTCATAATCCTCTCTCTCTATTGCAACATGAAGGATCTCCAAAATATCAGCTCAAGATCTCTTTCAAAGTTATCCTATGGTTCAAGACCAAATCCACAAGTTGGTAAGGTGATTCCTCTCTTGGAAGATCAAGATCACCTAGTTATCTCTCTACTTTGTTGTTTGGGGTAAAGAGCTTATTTGAGCATGAAGTAAAGCTTAGTTGGATGAGTATTATTGCTGCCAAGGTAAGGTTTAACTTCTCCTATATGTATTTAAGATCATCTATGTATATCTAGTTGATTTGATAAAGGAAACTTGTGAAGTAAGTTGAACTTCATGTTGAAGTGTTGTAGTTTCTGGACTATTTTGTAGTTGAATTCTTGATGTTTTAGGCTGGAAATTAGTAGGAATAACTTAAGAATACTATTGCTATTTGGTTGATGTTTTTGGAAGAAGAGAAGGATTGGAAAGAGCAAGTTAGAACTTGGTTGTTAGGTGAGATGGTGTGGACTATTTTGGTGATGTATTGTAAGGGGAGGTGCTGTCCAAAATTTCGTAGATGAGCTAGTCGCTTATTTGTGTTGAGTTCTAGCTTTCGTAAGCTTAACAATGGTCCCTTATTGTTTGTTGTAAATTGAAGTACTAACAGGCTGAACCGACGTCGTGTGGTTAGGTAAACGACAAAGGTATGTTAAGGCTATCCCTTCTTTCCTTTTGGCATGATCCACACGATACAGACGAAATGAGCAAACACACAACTTTCATAAATGCCTCTATTCATAGAAGCACTAGGGGTGCCTATGTTGTTGATTTCCCATGTGTCTTATTATTATATCTTCTGTTCATGGGTCTCAGAAAAATACATAGTTGATAAAGTTTATCCGACGGCATATTGATCTTATGACAGCCCGAGAGATCTTATTGACTTACTTCATTATGCACTGCATTCATTTATACATGTACATTCATATATATATACATGTATATGTATATATATATATATATATGGGGTATAGGGAAAAGTTACTGCGTTATATACGTATCACCACCTGATCAGCTGGTATACGTTGATGATTTTGCCCATAGAGGCCTAGAAGATATGATGAGATGCCCTTAGAGGCTTGATGATGTTATGTACTCATATACCTATGCATGGTATGATATTTACACGCATATGCATGACATTATAAATGTTTTACGATTCACAGAGATATTCAAACTTATATGTTGAGTTCTTTACACTATGTTTCTTTCATGCCTTACATACTCGGTACTTTATTTGTACTGACGTCTCTTTTGCCTGGGGATGCTATGTTTCATGCTCGCAGGTCCCAATAGATAGGTTAACAGTCCTCCTAGTAGGCTATCAGCTCAGCGGAAGGTGTTGGTGCACTCCACTTGCTCCGGAGTTGCCTATTTGGTCAGTATGATTTGAATATGTATTGATTGGTATGGCGGAGCCCTGTCCCGACCTTTATGACATTTATTTACTCTTAGAGGCTTGTAGACAGATGTCATGTATATGGATACTTGTATGGCTTTATCAGCCTATGTTTTGAGTGTACAAATGATCAGTCGGCCTTATAGGCCTGTATGCCACGTGTATAAGTTTCTATATCATGTTGGGTCGTCTTATGTCTAGTATTCCCTTATGTTTTATTTTAGTTATTTCATGATGGCCTTTCTGGCCATTTACTTATGATTGTGTGATAAGATAGATATGTTACGTTGGTACTCGGTTGAGTAAGGTACCGGGTGCCCGTCGCGGCCCTCCGATTTGGGTCTTGACAGCCAATACCTAGGTACAATGTCTCATCCACTCAATTACATTGTCAAAAAGTATCTTAAACTTCTAAGTCCTCTAAAGAAAGAAGGACATCTTGAAAAGAACACCCTTCACCCACATAGTCTTGAAAGGTAGTGAGATTGAAGCCCTATGCCTTAACAAATCTTATGCACTACTCACCTTCAACTTCCTAGATCCACCGTGGATTATCCCACTAGTCCGCATCCTCTATTATACCCAATTCCTGCCTAATATGATCCACCACCTTTTACGGAAATAAATTATTCAATTGTTGTACCTTCTATTGGCCATCCTCTATGAGTTCTTCCACATCTTGAATGTCTTTGTTTATGTGAAAGTCCTCTAGAGCAATGTGATATACCCCCAATCTAGTCCAACTATCATACCAAATGTTAGAAGTGCCAGTCTTTGGTTCCCACCAAATCTCATGCTCAGTTGTATCCCTTGCCTATAACATTTTCTTTCACACATGATCTATCTTTCCATTGCACCAAAATAGGAATTTATTTCTTGAAATATTTATTCCATATAAAATCTTCCCAAAATGATTTGCAAGTCCGAAATTTTCACCACAACTTAGCTAGTAGTAGCTTAGAAACATCATAAAGTGATCGTACTACTTAGCAAATTGTACCTTAGACACATCATAAAGTGACCGAAATCCTAGTCCACCCCCTTGAGTTGGTAGACAGAAGGTCAACCAAGAAGACCAATGCCTACTCCTCTTATCCTCCTTATTACTTTGAAATAATGTATCAATAATTTTTTGGAGATCATCAAGAACATATTTGAGAGGATCAACTACCGATAGTAAGTGAATTGGCATGCTTTGCAACATATGTTTTATAAGTACCGCTTTCCCCTATAAGAAAGCAAATTACCCTTTCATGATTGTATATTTGTCTTCACCTTTTCGTTGTAATAAACCTTTTCTCCTTCTAGTGCAGAAAATAGGACAACTCAAATAAGTGAAAGGAAACTACCCTTTTAAAAAACCTGCAAATTGTTGTACCTCTTGATGCAAGATTATCATCACTCTTTCATGCATATAAAATGAGCTTTTGTCTCTATTTATCTTTTTCTCTGACACCTTCTCACACTCCTTCAGTGTTTTCATGATCATCTCGAAAGACTCTTTGAGCAGAGGTAACAATGATTGTGACATCAATATAGGCAAGATGATTCAAGTGTGATCTCCACTTAGGCATTTTAAACCCCTTGAAATCCTTATTTGCAAATAGCTTATTTAGTTCCCTAGATAATACCTCCATAGAGAGGATGAACAACACAAAAGATAAGGGGTCTTCTAGCTTTACCCCTCTAGTGGAAAGAAAGAACCCATGAGGTTGCCCATTTAACAACATCAAATACTAATTATTGGTGACCAACCTTATATTGTGTCTATGAACTTTTCATCAAACCCCATCTGCCTTTGTAAGATAAAATCATGAGACCCTATCATAAGCTTTGGCTAAGTCGAGCTTGATTACCATAGTAGCCGACTTCCCTCTCTTTCTTATATTAGTCACAATCTCTTTTGTGAGTAGTACATTCTCAATAATATTTATCACCTTTACAAAACTGGATTGATTTGTTGAAATAAGGGAATGTAGAATCCCTTCAAGCTTATCATGAACCATTCTAATGATCACCTTGTTGATGAAATTTCTCAAACTTATAGGCCTCATGTCTGAAAATATTTTTATCATATGCTTCTTAGGCAACAACACCAAATTTGTATGAGTGATGGACTTTGGTACTGTATGACCATCATAAAAAGCCTTACCACATTATGCACCTCATTCTTCATAATATCCCCATAAGTTTGATAAAACAAACCTGAAAAGCCATTCGGTCCACACACAATTGCCACACTTAATTCAAATATTGCTATTCTAACATCCTCCAAAGATAAAGGAGTGCATAAAGCCACATTTCTTCATGAAAAACCATTGAAGGGACATGTTGTACTATACCATAGTCATCTGACTCCTCTTCTTATGTGAATTGCTTGTGGAAAAAAGGATACTACCTCCAAGGCATTTTGATCAATTATTTCAACCTAATTTCCCGTCAAGTTTTAAATCTTGTTGTGTTGAAATTTCTTCCTCCTCCCATTTACTAGGTTCTGGAAGAACCTAGTATTTCTGTCCCTTTCTGCAAACCATGTCATACCTCTCTTTTATTTCAAAAAGTCTTCTTCATAATACAAGTATTTCTTCAATTTTGCTTGTGCTTTCTGAAGCACCATTTTATTTACTTCACTTGGCACCTTTCAAATTGACTCTTCCTTGATCTACACAATGTCTTCCCAGATTTTCAATTGTTAAAAACATCCCCATATGCCTCCACACTCCATGTAATAAGGCTTCCTTCACCTTTTTTTATTTTCTATTTGAACACAATTAACTGGTTCCCAATGAGATCCACCTCCCAGTTTTGCCTAACAACATCTACGAATGTTTCATGTTCCATCCAAAATTTGAGAAAACTAAATGTCTTGATGTAGTGTAGAACTTGTTTTCCACAAGTGAACAATAGTATCGCATGTCATATAGGAGAGATGTTCTACTTCCAATTGACAAAGACAAGATTGAAAGTGTTGGTTCACAATATTATGTCTAGTCTTTTAACATGCAATCATCAACAACTCTCTCATTCCACCATGTATACAGACTGCCCATAAATCCAACCTCAAATAATCTACAAGAATTTGTATTAAAGGCAAAGTCCTCATACTCTGGAGGATAAACTGGAAGCCCTTCAATCTTTTTTTCCTTATTCGTGACTACCTTAAAGTAATCTCCCACCAACCATGATAGTTCCATATCACTAGCTAAGTAATACAAACTATCCATATAGTTCAATTCTCTCCAATGTATCACATTTAAAATTTACTAAGTTGTCAACATTGACTTACCAAATTCATGAAAAAGCAACCTCAAGGTGATTTATTGTTCTGTGTCTTGCACCACCTCCACTTCTATTGCATCATATAAAGTACCATATCTTTCCATTACTGTCTAAACCAGCTATGTGCATGCCCAATCTCCTTTTATGCTTTTGAATATGCCTTGCAATTTGAAAAGGCTTCATAAGTGCAATCAAGAAGAAATCATGTTGCCAATGTAACATTTAATCTTTTTGAAAAGCTTGATATGTATTGACGGATCTAATATTCAAAATAAATAATTTAATCATCATTTATAATTAGTTTTAGATGTTGCCCTCTTTGGTACAACCCTGGTAGGTTGTAGAATCTCATTTGTACTTTGTTTCTTGCCTCTTTTGTTCGCCTTATCCATAGCTCTAGGTGAAAAGCAGCATGCCTAGCTACATGCTGAAAATTATGGATTGTTGATTCATCCTTTACTATAAGAATTTGTATAAATGCAATGATCAAACAAAGATTTTGTTTACACGGTAAAGATTATAGTAATACAGATAGTGCACTCTCAGCATACTTGTCACGACCCAAAAACCTATCAAGTCGTGATGTCACTTAATCCAACCCATTAGGTAAGTCATCCATTATATAAAACAACTCGAATAAATAATAAATAAGCTTGCGGAAATCAATACAACTATCCCAAGGATTGCTAATATAAGTCATGAGCCACTAAGATTTAAATTTATAATGATGGTACGAAGGAAATACAACATATATTAGAATATATATATATATATATATATATATATATATATATATATATATATATATATATATATATATATATATATATATATATATAAAAACAGAAATACAAGTCCTAAACTACCATGAACAAAGTGATAGCTTTCAACTGGAACGTTGGTACATCTTCAATGCTAGCCTTTGGCATCGACAACAACTCAGCTCTAAAATGTGCAAGCAAGGTGTAGAAGTATAGTATAAGTAAAACTGATACCATATACTCAATAAGTATCAAGACTAACCTCAATGAAGTAGTGATGATTTTTAGTCCAAAAGATATCTGGTTTATATAACCTGTGCAACTCAATAGCATATATAATACACAGAAGTATCCAAGAAAACAGTCATAGAATAGTGGATATCAACAATAAGGTGCACAATGGAGAAGAAGGTAGTAAGCATGCTTTTCAAATAACCAAGTCAAAACATGTACAAATTGCACCGCATTCGCATATTAATATAACTTGCACCAAGAAGCTCTAACTCAAGTACTTCTACATAATCACAAAGAGGTTATGTATAGATAAAGTTCATTTTCTCAGCAATTCCCAATAGAATTTATACGAATGCTCCAACAAGAGTCTAAATGTCAATGGATGATAAATGTTCAATGTATACACAAATATGACACTCTCCAAGTATCCAACAATCCATTAACAAGTCCCGTGCGTATGAGAAATGCATGAATCTGCGTGTGTCAAAAAAAATAAATATATATATATATATATATATATATATATATATATATATATATATATAAAGGTGTCTACACGAGCCTAGGATATCAATACATGCTCAAAACTCAATCCTTTCCAATGCCAATACACAAACACTCAGCACACCCATGTGCCTGTGTAACGACCCAACCGGTTGTTTTAAGCGTTAGCATTTCGTTCGGTAGTTTGAGACTTTGAATAGCTTCACATGATGTATTTAGTTTTAATTTTTTGGAAGTTCGGGATTGATTTGATAGAGTAATTCTCAATTTGTAAGCTTTAAGTTGGAAGAGTTGACCAAGGTTTGACTTTTGAGTAAATGACATTGGAATCAAGATTTGATGTTTCGATAGTTTCGTATAGTAATTTTGGACTTGGGCATATGTTTAGATTTGAATTTAGGTGTTCCTAGAAGGTTTAGGCTCTATTTGTCGAAAGTAGGCAATTTGGAGAATTGGAGAGTTCATAGGTTTGACCGGGATTTGACTTCGATATGATTGGGCTCTCATTATTTTTTTGAGACCTTGTATACATTCGTTTAGTTGATTGGAACTTATTTGCAAAGGTTGATTGTGATTCAGAAATGTCTAGTGTGATTCTATAATGATTTGATCGGTCGTTTTGAGTATTTTATCCCTGTTTCCCCTTTTGAAGCTTCCCGTGTGTGTAGTTGTGATTGTGTAACTTGCGGGGATGGTTGATTTGGTTTCGGAGAGGTTTTTGGTTGATTTGGAATACTTGCTTTGGAAGCTTAGATTGGAAGTATTGACCGAGGTCTGACTTTTGTGAAAACGATCCCAAAATGGTATTTTCATGGTTTCAATAGGTTTGTATGGTAATTTTGGTCTTAGGCGTATGTTCGGAATGGAATTTGGAGGTTCCTAGGTTGAATTGGCTCTTTTTCCAAAAGTTGGCAATTTGAAGGTTTAGAAATTTTCTAAGTTTGACCTTGGGTTGACTTTATAGATGTTGGGTTCATAATTTGGTTTTGGGACTTGGAATAGGTCCGTTTTATCATTTGGAACTTGTGTGCAAAGTTTGGTGTCATTCCGAGTTAATTTGGTAGGAATTGGACGCTTGGTTGTGAATTTAATGATTCTTGAGTTTCATTGTGAATTTTATGTGTTTTGGTGTCCGATTTGTAGTTCCAGATATTATCTTGGTGTTTTGAGTTCGCGAGCGAGTTCGTATGATAAATTTAGACTTGTGTGGATATTCAGTGTGGAGCCCCGGGGTCTAGGGTGAGTTTCAGACTCGATTCAGAGTGATTTGAGTTGTTTCAGATATTGCCGGTTTTGGGCTGATGCTACAGGTCTCGCAAATGCGAGATGCTGTTCGCATTTGAGGGCATCACATTTGTGAGATGGGTATCACATTTGCGAGGTTAGCTAGGGTTGGGCTGTTCGCTTTTGCGGATGTAATGACACAGCCGGTTATTTCGAGTATTTTAGTCATGTTTCCCCTATTTGATGCTTTATATATGTGTACTTATGCTTATGTTACTTGTGGGGATGGTTGGTTTGGTTTCGGGGAGGATTTTGAATTGAATGCAGATACTTAGTCCTTGGGTTAGATGCTTACGTTGTAAGAGTTGACCGGAGCTTGACTTTTATTTATACGACTCCGTTATGGTATTTTGATGGTTCCAATAGGTTCATATGGTAATTTTGGACTTAGGCGTATGTCCAGATTTAGATTTGGAGGTTCCTCGGTCATTTTGGCTTGACTTGGAGAAAGTTGGAAGATTGAAGGTTTGGAAGGTTGATAAGTTTGACCAAGAGGTGACTTATGGATATCGGGTTAATTTTGGTTTCGAGAGTTGGGATAGGTCCGTTGTGTCATTTGGGACTTGCATGAAAAAATTGAGGTCATTCTGCATTGTTTAGACATGTTCGGTGTAAGGTTTGAATTTGGAATTTGGAATTGTTCTTAGGCTTGAATTGAGGTATGATTTATGGTTTTGATGTTGTTTTGTGTGGTTTGAGTCCTCGAGTAGGTTCGTATTGTGTTTTGGGATTGGTCGGTGTGTTTGCACGGGGTCTCGGGGGGCATCAGGTGTGTTTCGATTGATTTCGGATCATTTTGGTTTGAGTTGTCACTGTTGAGAGTTCTGATTTCTGGTGCTTTTGCACCTGCGAAGGATTGACCGCAGGTGCGAGTCCGCAGGGACGGGCATGGGGCTGCAGAAGCGGACAGGGCTGGAGACTGGGGAAGACTGCAAATATAAAAGGTTGGGCGCAGGTGTGAGGTCGCATCTGCGATGAAGAACCGCAGATGCGTGAGCGCAAGTGCGAGGGGTTGGTTGCAGAAGTGGGAGGTCGGGAGTTGAGTGTGGGTTGCAAATGCGGGCTTCTATCCAGAGAAGTGGAGCCGCAAATGCAGTTAAGTGTCTGCAAATGCAGAACTGCTGGACAAGATTTAACATCGAACGGTATGGCTATTTTCTCATTTTTGGAGTTGTTGAGCTCGGTTGGAGGTGAGTTTCGGAGAACTTTTCATCTCAATTGACGGGGGTAAGTGATACTTGATTTTGGTGTTAGATATTGAATACCCATAGATTATTAAACCTAATTTGTATGAATTAAAGGTGAAATTTGGGAGTTTTTGGACTATGATTTTGGAGAGTGAGAATTCATGATTTGAGGGTCGATTTGAGGTTGGAATTGGATGAAAACACATATATTTGGACTCGTATTGAAATGGGTGTTCAAAATTTGAGAGTTTTGTTGAGTTCTGGTGTGCGAGCCTGAGTTGACTTTTTTGGTTGACTTTGCGTAATTGATTCAAGATCTTAGTTTTATCATTTGAAATTATTTTTTTTGACTTTTATTAATGATATTAAGTTATTTTGGCTAGATTTGACCCGTCCGGAGGTTGATTCATACAGGAAAAGCTATTTAGATTATTGATTTGGCTTGCTTGAGGTAAGTATCTTACCTAAACTTGTTAAGGCACTAGTTCCCTGAGTTCTTTGTGATGGATACGTGTTATGGTTGGCGCACATATAGGGGTTGAGCCCATGTGCGTATACCAGGGTATTATTCATGCTCGGGATAGTGCTTAGGCTATGATATGCCTTGAATTGATCGCTAAGCTTCATATTGTTATGTTTCTTACGTTTGTAGCTCCTTTGTGAGAACATGTTTGGGGTTACACAGAGGTTAATCTCCTGATCGAATCCATTAATTGCTACCTTCGTGATGTAATTGCCTGACTTGAGCTATGATGGCATACTTTACACATGCACACACCTTAGCATGTCACTTATGCCAGTCCAGAAGTATGAAATTTGATATTCATTGATCATATACATGTATTCTTATATATGCTTTCTGTGTGGTATGGATTGGACTGGTAGCATATGACCACGATGTACAGATTGTGATATTGAGCCTGTGACCATGCCGGGATGATTGTGATATTGAGCATGTGACCACACCGGGCGAATTGTTATGTTGAGACTGTGACCACGCTGAGCGGATTGTGATATTGGGCTAATGACCATGCCAGGCGGATTGTGATATTGAGCCTGTGACCACGCCGAGCGGATTGTGATATTGAGCATGTGACTACGCCGGGTGGATTATGATATTGGCACGTGAGTTGTCCGTGCAGTGTATGGATATGGATCCACCCCCCTAGGTCACCCTCTCATGTTTCTTCTTGATGGAGTACACACGGTTTTAGGAAATTTGATCAGTGGTTTGGTTCGGTTATGGAAATTCTAAGAAAAAATTGGTCCGTGTTTGATTGGGTTGTTGAACTTCATCTTTACTTGTAATTTCCTTGTTTGTTTACCTGATTATTTGCTTATCTTCTTTATATGCTGGATTGTTGACTGAGCAGACTACGTTAAGTAATTGTGTGCACCAGGGTGGTTCTTTCTGTGATTTATGACTTGATCATATTATTGTTCTGTACTTGTTGGATTTATGAACTGTACAGGTGATTAACAAGTATCATTTATAATTCTTGCTCCTATTATCTCGAGGAGGTTAGCTATGATACTTGTTGAGTACATTGGATCGGTTGTACTCATACTATACCCTACAATTAATTGTGTAGATCTAGGTATTGGACCGAGCCACAAGTAGTTGAGGCTTGTTGTCGAGTTATCTTTTGGAAGAAGAGGTAGAGCTGCATTTCGACCGCAGCCTTGGTGTCACTTTTACTTTTAGTACTGTTATTTTATTTAGACAGTATTGCTATTTGTATTTCAGACTTTTATTTCCATTTTAGAGCTCATAACTATGTATTTACCAGTTTTGGGGGATTTATTATGTATCGACACTATTATGTTATGTTGATGGCTTTAAACTTGTATTATTTTCGTCATTTCTGTTATTATGATTCGTTATGGTTATGTTCGGCTTGCCTAGCAAGTGCGCTAGGCGCCATCATGATTGGTTGGTGGTTTTTGGTCATGACATCAGACTTTTGGATCACATTTGCGATGGGGCATCTGGGCGGGGATAACCGCATTTGCGATCAAGGGATCTCTTTTGTGAAGGGGACTGACTTCGCAAATGCAAAGTCTATGTCGCTTTTGCAACATTCACTGGGCTCAGCAGGCATCGCATTTGCGACTTTTGCAGCTGAACAAATAGTGGAATTTCGGGACTTAGTCTCATTTTATCACATTTTTGAACCCTAGACTCGGTGGAAGACGATTTTAGGAGGGGATTTTCATACAAAGATATTGGGTAAGTAATTTAGAATCCACTTTGATATTATAACATAATTATTTATGAATTTTAACATCTAAATCATGATATTTGAAGAGAAATTTTAGGATTTTTGACTATGTTTTGAAAAATAAAAATTTGGGATTTTAGAGTCGATTTGGACTCGGATTTGTAAACCAAATGTATATTTGGATTCGTGCGGTTATGGGTTGTCGAGTTCTATGCTCCGACTCGGGTTTTGATCGGGAGAGCCCGCGATTGACTTTTGTTAACTTTTGGGGAATTCTGTAATGATCTTAACTTTATTAATCGAAATGGTTTCTCTTGTATTGTTTGATGTTATTAAGTTATGTTTGACTAGATTTGAGCCGTGTGGAGGTGACTTTTAAAGTAAATGCATTTTTAGGATATTGATTGGGGCTATTTGAGGTAAGTATCTTGCCTAACTTTGTGTGGGGGAATTAACCTTTAGGATTTGGTCTAATTTGCGTTAATTGTGCTATGTGAACGGCGGTGTGTACATAAGGTGACGAACGTGTACACGGACGTATGTGTGGAAATTGACCGGATTAGACCTTAGGTTATTAATATGCCTTGAATTGGGGTTGTGTGTTATATGAAACATGCCTTGATGTTGAAAACTCCCTGTACCCTTATGTTATTGATGTGATTCTTGTATACATTGTTGTTGAGTCGTGGGCTATATCTTGTTGTGACTTTTGTACGGTTGTTTTGGTGACATTGTGGCAAATGGACACGTGTTATGCGAGATGATTATTGTGTTGTGAATGAGATGCGCATGCAGCGATATAAGGGTGGAATTCAATTGCTAATATGCATACGACGAGATAAGGATGGCTATTTATGTGCATGCAACTACATAAAGGTGGCATTCCGTTATTAATGTGCATGCGAAGACATAAGGGTGGCTTGTCAGGGATTGCTATGGGATATATCAGGGGTGATTTTTCTATTGTTCATGTGTTGGAACTGAGGGTTGATGTCTTGACCAAATTCTTGTTTTCATTAAATGACTTTCCCTTGTGTTTTTATGAGTTGTTGGTGACATTTGATATACTATCACATGCCCGAACCCATTGATATTTTGTTGGCAAAGGTGGAATATTCCACATTGAGTTGTTGTTACATATCCTTCGATGTGGTTAATATTTGTTTTGTTATGCTTTTTGTTGTCCGTTTTATGTTGATTTCATGCACAAGTTATTTTGAATAGTGAGTGTCTTGACTTGAACCTCATCACTACTCCACCGAGGTTAGTCTTGATACTTATTGGGTACAGATTGTGGTGTACTCATAGTATGCTTCATCACATTTTTGTGCAGATCCAAGTACCTCGGATTGTGCTGGTCACTAGAGAGTCGAGCCAGAGCTATGGAGACTTCAAGGTATACCCGTTGTTCCGCTCGCAGGCCTCGGAGTCACCTTCTATTATTTCCTTACTACTGTTTATTTTATTTTAAATAATGTTGTATTTTGGGATTTCTTGTGTACTCTCTATAGAGCTTATGACTCGGTATTACCAAGTTTTGGGATGTATCATTGTTGTATTCCGTTTAGTTATGTTATGACATTTTGATGCTTTTATTTAACATTCAAGTTGCTATCTTTTGTTGATCTCATTATGTGGTAGGCTTACCTAGTCTTAGGGACTAGGTGCCATCATGACCCTTAAGGTGGGATTTTGGGTCGTGACAAGTTGGTATCGGAGCTCTAGGTTCATAGGTTCTATGAGTCATAAGCAAGTTTAGTAGAGTCTTGCGGATCAATACGAAGTCGTCTTTACTTATCTTTGAGAGGCTATGAAACTATTTGAAAATTTCACTTCTCTCGTTCCTTATAGTGCAAATTTATTGATTTTGGAGTTTGAACCTTTTTCTTTCTATTCTCTCACAAATGGTTAGGACACGAGCTTCAGTTACTAATGATGCTGCACCGAGGGACGGTGTTTCTAGGGGCCGGAGCAGAGGTAGAAGCCGAGGTGGGGCATGTGCTACAACTAGAGCACCTACTAGAGCGGCATCTCAGGAGCCACCAGTAGCTCCGATTGGGGAGCAGGCACCGAAGGCGACTGTTGCTACCCTTAGACTTCAGCACACATCCTGAGCATGTTTGGTACCTTGGCTTAGGCGGGATTGATCTCGGTTGCACTAGCTACTTCACAGGTTGGAGGAGGAGCTCAAACTCCCGTAGTCTGTACTCTAGAGCAGTTGGCTCATGTTAAGCAGGCTCCGAGTGTTATGACGGTGTAACCCATGATTCCAGTTTATCCCGATGTGAGGCCAACTGTGTCGTCTGAGGGGTAGATGAGTTTGGAGCGATTTCGAAAGTTCCACCCTCCCTAGTTCAGTGGAGGGACCTCTGATGATGCACATGATTTCTTAGATCAGTGTCAGCACATTCTGCGTACTATGGGTGTGTGGAGCCAATCAAGGTTTACCTTACTGCTTTTCAGCTGACATGACTGACATATATGTGGTGGCAAGCTTATGAGGCGAGTAGGCCAGCTGGGGAAGCGCCACATACTTAGTCCCAGTTCTCTGATCTTTTCTTAGGAGAGTTTGTTCCATATACCCACATAGATGGATTGCGCACCTAGTTCGAGCAGTTGCGCCTGGGGGTTATGATTGTGTCCGGGTATGCTATGATGTTTGCAGAGTTATCTCGTCATGCACCTGCTTTGGTTTCTAATGTTAGAGAGAATGTTCGTAGATTTATTAAGTGATTCACCTATAACCTCATATTTGGGATGGCACGGGAGGTAGAGATTGAGACTCCATGCCACCAGGTTGTGCATATTGCTATAAGTTAGAGCGTATCCGTGGGAAGGAGTGGGGAGATAGGGAGGCCAAGAGGCCTCGGTTTTTTTTGAAGATTTAGCGATTCCCGTTCTTCAGCTACAACTCATCATGGCAGAGGTTTTATCAGTTGACCGAGTTCCACTTATTCATATATGTCATCCTATTTTGCTTCATACTTGGATATGTCTCATGATCCTTTGAGTACTCCTTTTTATATATCTACGCCCGTTGGGATTCTATTGTTGTAGACCGGGTCTATCATTCTTGTTTGGTCACGATTGGGGGCTATGAGACTAGAGTTAACCTTCTGTTACTCAATATGGTAGATTTTGATATGATTTTGGGCATGGATTGGTTGTCACCCTATCACAATATTCTTGCTTTTTAAGCTAAGACCGTGACGTTGGATATGTCGGAGTTGCCAAGGTTGGAGTGGAGAGGTTCATTGGGTGATGTTCCTAGTAGGGTGGTGTCTTTCCTAAAGGCACAACGGATGGTTGACAAGGGGTTCTTGGCATATTTAGCCTTTGTGAGTGACGCTAGTGCTGATACTCCTACTGTTGAGTTAGTTCCGGTAGTGAGTGAGTTTTCGGATATGTTTCCAGTAGACCTACCAGATATGCCACCCGATAGGGATGTTGAGTTTGGTATTGACCTGGTGCTGGGCACTCATCCCATATCTATTCCACCATATCGCATGGTACCAGTGGAGTTGAAGGAATTAAAGGAATAACTTCAGGAGTTACATGATAAGGGTTTCATCAGACCGAGTGTCTCACCTTGGGTGCCTCAGTTCTATTTGTGAAGAAGAAAGACAACTCGATGAGGATGTGCATTGATTACATGCAGTTGAATAAGGTTACCGTCAAGAACAAGTACCCACTATCACGTATTGATGATTTATTTGACCAACTTTAGGGTGCTTGGGTATTCTCAAAGATTGATTTGAGATCGGGTACCATCAGTTGAAGATCTGAGCTTCATATATTCCGAAGATGGCTTTCAGGACGCGCCATGGTCACTATGAGTTTTTGGTAATGTCTTTTGGGCTAACCAATGCCCCAACAACTTTCATGCACTTGATGAATAGCGTGTTTCAACCGTATCTTGATTCCTTCTTCTTCGTGTTCATTGATGATATATTGGTGTATTCTCGCAGACGAGAGGAGCATGAGCAGCACTTGAGGATCGTGCTCCAGACTTTGTGGGAGAAGAAGCTATATACTAAATTCTACAAGTGCGAGTTTTGGCTAGACTCGGTGGCATTATTGGGCCACATGGTGTCTAGTGGGGGGTTTAAGGTGGATCCGAAGAAGAGGCAATTCAGAGTTGGCCTAGGCCTTCTACCCCTGCTAAGATCTAGAATTTTCTAGGCTTCGCTGGATATAATCGCCGTTTCGTGGAGGGTTTTTCATCTATAATAGCTCCTTTGACTAGATTGACCCAGAAGGGTGCCCCCATTCAGATGGTCTAGCGAGCGTGAGGAGAGCTGGAGCAGGTCATACTAATCGAACATCTGCCCGATCAGAAGGTATACCTGGGCACGTGGTTAACTCCCGAGCTTAGGAAAAAACTCATTCAATTTCGTATAGCTAACATGGATTATTTTACTTGGTCCCATCTCGATATGATAGGGATCCCACCGGAGATCACCACTCACAAGCTGAGCCTGGATCCGAAATCCCATCCGGTCAAGCAGAAAAGGAGACCCCAGTTCGAGGTCAAACATGCTTTCATCAAGGACGAGGTAACTAAACTCCTTAAAATAGGGTCCATCCGGGAAGTCAAATACCAAGAATGGTTAGCGAACGTAGTAGTACCTAAAATAGGAACAAACTGAGAATGTGTGTGGATTATAAAGATTTAACTAAAGCATGCCCCAACGACTCTTTCCCTTTGGCTAACATCGATCGCATGATCGATGCCACGACCGGTCACGAGATCCTCAGTTTTCTCGATGCCTACTCCGGGTACAACCAAATACGAATGAACCCAGATGATCAAGAAAACACCTCTTTCATCACTAAGTATGGCACATACTACTATAACGTGATGCCGTTTGGGTTAAAAAATGCCGGTTCCACTTACCAATGCCTAGTAAACCGGATGTTCGAAGAACAAATAGGGAAATCCATGGAAGTTTACATTGAGGATATGTTAGTTAAGTCCCTGCGAGCCGAGGACCATTTAAATCATTGATAGGAAACCTTCAGCATATTGAAGAAGTATAACATGAAGCTGAATCCGAAAAAATGTACGTTCGGAGTCGGATCAGGTAAATTTCTCAGGTTCATGGTATCCAACCGAGGAATCGAGATCAACCCCGACAAGATCAAAGCTATCGAAGATATCACGGTAGTGGACAATGTGAAGGCCGTGCAAAGGCTAACCGGGCGTATTGCCGCCCTGGAATGATTCATCTCCAGGTCCTCCGATAAGAGCCACCGATTATTCTCGTTACTGAAGAAGAAAAACAACTTCACATGGACCTCGGAATGTGAAGAACTTATGCGATACCTATCGAGCCCACCACTGCTTCACACACCAAGGGCAGATGAACAACTGTACTTGTATTTGGCAGTATCGTAAATAATGGTAAGTGGAGTCCTAGTTCGGGAGGAACAAGGTACGGAATTTCCAATGTATTATGTTAGCAGGACCTTAGGTGAGGTTGAAACTAGATATCATCACCTAGAAAAATTGGCGCTCGCTCTGCTAAGTGCCTCTAGGAAACTGAAATCATATTTTCAGTGCCATCCTATATGCGTTGTGACAACTTACCCATTACGAAATATAATGCATAAACCCGAACTCTCGAGATGATTGGCCAAATGGGCCGTAGAAATCAGCGGGTACGATATTGAGTATCGACCCCGGACAACCATTAAGTCTCAAATTTTGGTAGATTTCATGGCCGACTTCACGCCGGCCTTGAAACCCGAGGTCGAAAGGGAGTTATTGGTAAACTCAGGGACATCTTCGGGAATCCGAACCCTCTTTATAGACGGTGCATCGAACGCAAAGGGGTCCGAACTTGGCATCGTACTGAAGCTACCCACAGGCAATATTGTTAGACAATCTATTAAAAATGTGAAATTGACTAACAATGAGGCCGAATATGAGGCCATGATTGCAGGTCTCGATTTGGCCAAAAGCTTGGGGGCGGAGGTAATCGAAGCTAAATGTGACTCCCTCCTACCGGTGAACCAAGTCAATAGAACGTTCAGAGTCGGAGAAGAACGAATGCAAAGGTACCTAGATAAGCTGCAGGTAACATTACATTGGTTCAAAGAGTGGTCTTTGCAGCATGTACCTCGAGATCAAAATAGCATAGGCCGATGCCCTTGCAAACTTAGGGTCATCGGTCAAAGATGACGAGCTTAACTCGGAGGCAATCGTACAACTCATGAGATCTGTAGTAGAAGAAGGTCACGTCAAAATAAACTCAACAAGCTTAACTTGGGATTGGAGAAATAAATACGTAGAGTATTTGAAGATCAGAAAACTGCCCTCAGATCCAAAAGAATTGAGATCCCTGCGCACGAAAGAAGCCTGATTTAGCTTATCCAAGGACAAAACCTTGTTCAGAAGAATGTTCAATGGCCCGCTAGCAATATGTCTGGGACCGGGAGATACCGAGTACATTCTGAGGGAAGTCCACGAGGGCACCTGCGAAAATCATTAGGTGCCGAATCATTGGTTTGAAAGGTAATTGAGCCGGCTAATACTGGATCGACATGGAAAAAGATGCGAAGGAGTTCATACAAAAATGTGATGAATTCCAACGACATGCTCCGATGATACACCAACCCGGGGAACGACTACATTTGGTTTTATCGCCATGGCCATTAATAAAGTGGGGAATGGACATCGTCGGCCCCCTTCCATGGGCACCAGGTAAGGCTCAATTTTTCTTGTTTATGACTGACTATTTCTCTAAGTGGGTTGAAGCACAGGCGTATGAGAAGGTCAGGGAGAAGGAAGTCATGGACTTTATTTGGGACCACATCATATGTCGGTTCGAAATGCCATCCGAAATTGTATTTGACAACGTGAAACAATTTATCGGCATCAAAGTTACCAAGTTTCTCGAAGACCACAAGATCAAAAGAATCTTATCGACACCTTATCACCCTAGTGGGAACGGACAAGCGGAATCGACCAACAAGACCATACTCCAAAACCTTAAGAAAAGGCTAACTGATGCCAAAGGAAAATAGAAGGAGATCCTGCCCAAAGTCCTTTGGGCATATTGTACGACCTCGAAGTCCAGCACCGGGGCCACTCTGTTCTCATTGGTTTACGGTGCTGAAGATCTAATACCGGTCGAAGTCGGGGAGCCAAGTATTAGATTCCTATATGCAACAAAGGAATCAAATGATGAGGCCATGAATACGAGCCTGAAGCTATTGGATGAAAGGCGTGAGGCCGTCCTTGTTCGAATGGCTGCCCAAAAGCAACAGATCGAAAGGTATTACAATCGAAGGGCCAACCTTTGATACTTAAATATCGGGGACTTAATCCTGAGAAAGGTCACAATAAATACCCAGAATCCGAACGAAGGAAAGTTGGGTCCGAACTGGGAAGGACCGTACCAAATTCTCGAGGTCACCGGGAAAGGATCTTATATGCTCGGACGATGAACGGAGAACAATTACTAAGCAATTGGAATGTAGATCACCTAAAACGATATTACTACTAAGGTACGACCTCATTCATTCTATTTTATCTGTATTTCGGACTAACACTTGCAGGTGGTCGGCAAGAAGCATCACGAAGTCTTTAGGTCTGAAAGTACGCATTGCACTCTTTTTTCCCTTGGACCGATTTTGTCCCAAATGGATTTTTCGTCAAGGTTTTTACGAGGAAACAAGTAAATCGTGCTAACTTAGAATCGAAGGCCGGCAACGAACCATTAACGAAAATCAAAATAGTATTCGAAGCCTCACTTCAATCAAGTTCGAACACTGGGGGGAGGGGGGGGGTTACCCTTCGATGTCAACTTTAGCATGGAAAGAGCTTTCAGGATTGAAGGGTCTTGATTGATATGATTCAATGTAAGGGACAAATGGTTGAATGAACCGTGCCCACGTAGACTGCTCGGACCCTGACAAAAAGCATGTACACATACATCCTTATTACGCACAAGAATAAAGAGAAGTCTCTTCTTTGCAACCATCTTATATTTTAATATGTCTTAAAATTTCTCCTCTACATTCCTTAAAGAATTTCCTACTTCCGATCCCCTAAAGGCGACGAGCCCAAGGGCCACTTATAACCAGAGTTCGAATAATCACTCTCTCACTCGGGGACTGCCATCCGAAAAAACTCGAACGGCCCAAGCCACTAGGCCTCGAAGGCGTAAGACCCATTAGGCAACCCCCGAATTTTAAAGGCCACGACAATCCCTGCTCGGGGACTGTTATCTTGGGCAAGCCCGGATAACTCGGGAAAGCAAGTCCAATGGGTGGCTCCCTAACTAAAAGGTTACGGCCACATTAACATGGCTCGGAGACATCCGAGGACCATAACAAAAACTAGGCCTTCAATATTTTTTTTTCATAACTGGTTCTAAAGGCTACCCTCGGCGAATTATAATCTCAGCTTCTTACTTTAGGAGGAAGTTTTCGATAACACCAAACCCCCAAAGAATGCCTTAAGACAGACTAATGTAAAGGCAAACTTTTGTTTGAACCTTCGAACATAACTTGATTATTTTTGTGCTAAGGCATTTTGATCTTTGTGAATGCAAATAAGAAAGCAAAGGGAATAAACCGAAAGCCGAGAAAGGGAAAGAAAGCCTTATATTTATTCATAACAAAATTCTTTTTACAAGAGCCAGACAACCCGATAAAAATTTTACAAAGGCCGAACGACCTCAACAAAAATGCAAAAAACAAAAATATCTAAGGGCCTAAGGGGACCGGTCCCCATCGGAGGCATCATCTTCACCCTCAGGATCTTTCCCGCTTTCGGACTTGCTTAAGCCCTCATAATCTTCTTCGGGATAAGCCAGCTTCCGGGCCCTGGTTTCATAAATCTTGGCATTCTTGATTTCAGCCGGTATGTCAAAGTTCTGAGCATGGACTCCCTCGAGAGCTTCCCTTCGAGCTTGCCACCTTGCATGCTTCACCATGTTTTTAGCTTGTGCTTGAATCAGCTCGACATCAACCTTGAAACTAGGCAATTTTATCATCAGCCTCGGTCTTGGCCACAACCACCTCCGACTTGGCTGCCTCGAGCTCCTTGGCCAGATTCTCTTAACTAGAAACAACCGAGTTCAGCTGAGATTGGAGCTCCTCGATCTTCTTCGCCTGCACCAAGATTTTCTCTTTTGCGGCCCAGAGCTGGACCTCATCCGAAGCCAGTTGTTCTCGGGCGATATCATTTTCCGAGGCCAGACGGTCCATATTCTTCTTCTATTCCTCGGCCTCAACCTTCACCGTGTCTACCTCCACCTGGAGTTGCTCGATCTGGTCAAGTATCTTCTGGACCTGCGGGTTTGGGTCCTTAGCCATTGTGTTTGAATCGTCTTCACTAAGTTTGAATACTCGTCTTACCTGCTCGACCAGATCGACATGTTCCTTCCGAGCCACTTCTTGTTCGGCTTGAAGTTTGTCACCGAGAATCTTATAGGTGTCTCTCCTCTCAGTTAGCTCCCGAACCTCGGCCTCGTGTTGGGATAACTCCTCCCGATATCGGAGGAAAGTTTCATGGTGGAGTACCTAGGCCTATGAGCATAAGGAAAAATGTTACGATTATTTATAACTTAAAATCTAAAGTACTAAGTAAAGAGGCACTCGAAGTTACCCGATTCAATGCCTGTTGGACCTCATTGAACAGGCAGGACACTTCCACCTCGTCCACCAAAGATAGCTAACAACCCCCACAGGGGCGGAAAGAACCCGGGCATCATCCGGGATAGAGATAACTACTGACCGTGTTTAGTTGGGATCAACACTTGGAGCTGGGAATCGATCCACTAACTTCGGGCTCGAAGAAGGCCTACTGGCTCCCGAATGCAGTGCTTTCTTTGGAACCGGTAAATCACCAAACCCAGTCACATCCTCCGAAGAGGTAGGATCTAAGCCGTCAAAGAAGTTATTGCGATCTGCCTCCCCCTGAGGCCCCTCTTGCGAACGGTCCTTTAGTATACCGACCTCGTTAATCATGGAGTCGGAGAATAGCGAAGACCCGGTGAGATCAATCACCCCAAGCACATCTTTCGGGGCACTCTCTCCTGCTAGAGGAATATCGGCCCCGACTTTCTCTTCAACCTCCCTAGCTCGGGGCATAGCGGCCTCGCCCTTCTCCGATTCAGGGAACTTGGTCACTACCCTCTCAGCAGCCTCCCTGGCTTGGGGCAATACGTTATGGGCTCACACTCGAGCCGCCAGTTCGGAATCTTCTTCTTCTTCCGATTCATCCCTCAATCGGTGGACCAAGTCTGATGGAAGGGCGCCGATGTTTTCTTTGGGTTTGCGCGCCTGTCTCTTTTCTGGTTTCTACTTCTCCGAGTTCGAGGAACTCGGAGCCCCTTTTATTTTCTTCTCTTTCTCCTGCTTCAGAGTAAGATATTGAGGGATGACAATTTCATCTGCGGATGGGGCCCTCATCGCAACGTCTTTCCTGAGGACTACAAAGAAAAAAGAGATGAGTGAGCTTGGAAAGAAACCCAAATGATGTCAGTTCTAGGAAATAATTTTACCGTGAGAACGGGCCTCCCAACGGCCCTTTGAAAGTTCACGCCATGCGTGCTCGGAATATGGCTTCTATGATATGATGCCCTCGACCCACTCTCTGAGTCTAGTAATTGTGTCTGGCAACCGAGCAACAGCTGCACCACGAAATACCGATTAGGTGAGAGAAAAGGGAAAAGCAGTAAGCATAATCTTAAAAGTGAAGTTATACTTACGTTTCATGTTCCATTTCTCGGGAAATGGCATTTCCTCGGCCGGGATTAGATCCGAGATCTTCACTCGGATGAACAAGCCCAACCAGCCTCGGTCTCGGTCCTCATCTATGCTCGAGAATGGGGCCTTAGTTGCTCGACGGACAAGCTTTATCAGTCCCTCTCGGTAGAGTCAGGGACTGTAAAGACGCAAGAGATGGTCGATAGTGAAGGGGCACTTGTCGTGCTTGCTCACGAAGAAACGAAGCAGGATAACAATCCTCCAAAAGGAAGGATGAATCTGCCCGAGCGTCACTTCATACCTTTTGCAGAAGGCAATAATAACTGGGTTTAGAGGGCCCAACGTGAAGGGATAAGTGTAAACACTTAGAAAATCCTCCACGTGGGTAGTGATTGATTCCTCGGGCGTAGGCACCACCACATGTTTACCGGCCCAATTACAGTCTTCCTTGTCTTTAGGATGGAGATCGTCAGTGATGGAGCATATGTACCTCGAGACCGGCTCGCATCGATCCGGTACGGAAGAGGTTTTCTCGATCTTGAAGTCAGCCCCAGTTGGGCACCCCGTAGGAACGAACATTGTTGAGGGGGGTTCCAGTGTCTTTTCTTTGACAATAGTAGACAGAGCCTTTTCTTCTTCAGACGGTCTCGAAGAAGAGGGAGCTTCCTTTTGAGGAACAGATTTAGAAGTCTTTGCCATTACTTCTGAGTAAGGGTGAAAAGATGGTACTGATGAAAGAGGGTGTATTTGGCTGATAGTTTATTAAAATTTGCAGAACACTATAAAGGAAGAAGTTTTGAACTTAAGCTGGAAAATCAGAAGATAAAGGTGATTAAATTTTTCTTAAGAACGCAAGAACAAGCGTTTGAATGTAAAAGTTCTAATGGATGGAAGGGTGAAGTATTATTAGTTAGCAAAATGGCGGTTCAAAACCCGTAGTGCCGACCAACAACTGACACACATTTTATGCCTTGAAGACTGTAGTGACCTTTTGTCGCTTACATCATGATTTATCGAAGCAGGGCTCGAAAGTTCACGTCGTTTCACGTCGCTATCTCTCCAAAAAATAAGGGGACTATCTGTATACGATCGAAACCGGGTTCGTATATTGTATGACCAACCAAGACCAAAACGTGACTGGTCGGGGCTTGACCCCAGATTATATCGAACCCAGGCGCTAAGTTAAATTATTGAGCTCGTGACTCCGGGACCAAACAAGATCGAGGGGACTTTGTCGAGCCAAATAACGAAAAGCCGAAATATCCGCGATCAGTTGGTGATCACAACAGAATTCTCAGCACGTATCAAGAAGAGGCCGATTGATTAGTAAATCACGAGATTTTTACCTTTGAGAGAATTGTATCAAGAGTAGGGCTCCCCTACTATATAAAGGGAGGTCTGATTGTTTGTAAAGGACATTGTAACATGCATAAAAAGGAAGCAATATATTAATCATCTCTAGTTCTTGTTATCTTGTTAACTTGTTCTGTCGTCGATTGAGGCATTTCCAAACTTGAGGGTGACCAACCTTCAAGGCTAAGACTGTTCAATTTCTGCAGTTTGTATTTATTTTCTTGTTATTAATTTCAGTATTGATCTATTTTCTCAACCCGTATCAAGTTATATCACGTATCCTTAAAATCGCGTATAAATTCAATTATTATCCGATTTTAGGGTAAACACAAATCATGATGAATATCAAAAGGGGGACTAAATGGGTCACAATTATTCTAATAAAAATCTGGCAGCAACTCTATCCTGCATTTCATCCACCTTTTGACATAGTAGACAGTAGAACTAGACGTTTTGGTCTTCATAACAATTGTAGGTCTATGTCTTATCTTTCGACAGAATTTTGAAGCACTACAATCCGAGTTTTAAATAAAAATTTATGCTCGAAATATTAACTACTGTCTAGTTAAAAACGGGATTAATTTCTTGACTTCAATGATTTAGGTTCACCATCCAAAAGCTAAACTAATTCACGTATAGATAGAGCAAGAAGATTACCACAACAGCAAGAACAAATCTTTCACCATAAAACCTAGGGTTTCAAGCAAATCCTTAACCCCTTTTTGATTCTTGAAAATAAAATTCACATCTTTCTTCAAGGGGTAGAAGAATGAGTTTTTTTATTTTTGTAATAAAACTTGGGTTTAATGAGAAAAGAAAGTGCTATATTAGTATGGGTGTTGAACTTCTTCAATGGAGAGTTAGAGGAAGGAAGAAGAAAGAGCTAGGTTTTGGAAATCAAGTGGGTTTGCCAAACCTAAATGGTAGGATAGAAGACTATTGCAAATTTACACTTTAAACTCACATTACCTAGAATATGAAGAAAATAGTCATTAGTCTCTTCATTTACACAATAGTCCCACAATATATTTTTCTCTTCTTTTTTGGCCATTAGAAATTCTCTACATCTCACTAAAGGTCTATCGCTAGAAGAAATATTTTTTTCTTTCATAAGTTAATTAAGCAAAAATTTCAAAGTGTCTATCGAATGAACTACAGATATACATATGAAGTAAACAAAGAGAATGGATTTTTTTTAAAAATATAGTCAAATAATTTATATATTATTTTATAAAAGTTGGGGTGCTACAGTGAAGATGATTCAGGAGCGACTTCGTACATTGCAGTCTAGGCAGAAGAATTATGCTGATATAAGGGTTCGTCATGTGGCTTTCATGGTGAATGAGAGGGTTTTAGTCAGAGTTTTACCCATAAAAGGTGTGATGAGGTTCGGGAAGAAGGGCAAGTTGAGCCCTCAGTATATTGGTCATTTTGAGATTCTTGAGAGAGTGGGTGAGGTGGCCTATAGACTTGCATTGCCACCCAGCTTATCAGGAGTTTATCAGGTGTTCCATGTTTCCATGCTCTAAAAGTACTATGGAGATCCGTTTCATGTGTTAGATTTCAGGTCAGTGTAATTGGACAAGGATCTGACCTATGTTGAAGAGTCGGTGGCTATTTTGGATAGCCAGGTCCGGAAGTTGAGGTCGAAGAATATTGCATCGGTGAAGGTTCAGTGGAGTGGTCAACCAGTCAAGGAGGTGATTTGGGAGTCCGAGCATGATATGTGAAGTCGTAATCCTCATCTTTTTGGTACTTCAGGTGTGTTTCTATATGCGTTCGAGGACGAATGTTTGTTTAAAAGGGGAAGAATGTAACGACCCGACTGGTCGTTTTGATTATTTTAGCCCTGTTTCTCCTTTTGAAGCTTGCGGGATGGTTGGTTTAGTTTCGGAGAGGTTTTGGGTTGATTTGGAACACTTGGTTATTGGTTTGGAAGCTTAGGTTGGAAGTATTGACCGAAGTTTGACTTTTATGGAAACGACCTCGAAATGGTATTTTGATGGTTCCAATAGGCTTGTATGGTAATTTTGAACTTAGGTGTATGCTCGGAACTGAATTTGGAGGTTTCTAGGTTGACGAAGTCTACAAGCCATATCTAGTAGAGTCTTGTTTATGAGTATGTTGTGCACAATACTTATAAGCAAGAGGCTACATAGTATCTAGGATATATACCCTTCTTTCTGATCTAGATCGTGCGGTAGAGCTGAGTTGTAAGTTTTGCTTCTAATCCCCATCTTGTTCATGTTTATAGTAATGCTAAATAAGAATGACTCACAATGGAAGAGATAACATATAACAATGACTTCAAATAGTGGAAATCAACTAGGAAAGAGATAACATGAACAATAACTTCAAGTAATGATAATCAAGAATTAATGGGATAACGCGAACAATAAATTCAAATAATGATAATTAACAATGAAGAGATAGAATGTAACAATAAAAGAGGCATCAAGTTCAACTAAGGCATGAGAGCAATTTATCAATTAGGATGAAGAACAAGTTTTAAACAAGTCAATTAAGTCATGTACGGGTAGACTAGCACAAACAAGAATAGATTAACCAAGAGAATTTAGAACATGATATGGCATTTGAACTAAAGCATGGAAAATAGTCTAAGTAGCCTAAACTATCCAAATACCACGTACAACCCGTGTACCCACTCGTCACCTTGCATACACGGCTTTCACATAGCACAAATGAATCAATCAATACCAATCCTAAGGGGTTCCCCCATACAAAGTTAGGCAAGACACTTACCTCAACTAGGCCAACTCAACCCTCCGAATTAGCTTTTCCCCTGAATTTTGCCTCCACACAGCTCAAATCTAACCAAAAATAACTTAATAATATTAAACAATGCAAGAGTAACCAATTACAATAATTAAAGCTATGATCTTTATATTTTTTCCAAAAAGTCAATAAAAGTTAATACTGGCCCTGCCCCGCCTTGGATTCCGAATCCAAGCTTATCCGAGCGAAGCCCGAATCAATACAAGATCACACGAATGAAAACCGATTCAATCGGAGTCCGATAGCTCAACCAATTCGCCAAAACATCGCTCTCGGGTGTTCATAACTCAAGAGTCCAACCCAAACTAGTTGTGTCCCATATCTCCCGAAATACTCCTCCAAAACTCGCCAAATTTAAGTATGTTGTTAGGAGAACAAAACCCCAAAAGGAATCGGGAAATAAACGCCTCTAACTTATTTTTAATTTTTAAAATTTTGAACATAACCCTAAGTCTTGATTTAAAGAATGGGGTTTCGATTAAAATCGTGGACTAAAGCTTAAACCAAGGGATGAATCAAAGGAAAATACTTAGGTTATGGTTTAGACCTTACCCCATGGAAGAAACTTGAAGAACATCCTTGAATTCTCCCAATCCCAAATTTTCAAGATGAGAAAAACTCCAACAACATTAATAGCCAAAAATGCCCAGTTGTTCTGCCTTGTTTCATCTGTGAAACGATCCCGAAACTCACTTTTGATGCTTCCAGTAGATTCCTCGTAATTTTTCAGTAAAGTTAGGCTTTTGATTCACTCCATATGATCTTATAATGAAGGAGATATGTTGGTTTCAATATTTAAAAATAGTGTAGATATTTAAATATGAAAGCAATGGCAATTTCGTAATTAATCGAAAAAAATCTAGCATCCCAATTCTTAGTAAAATGACCATAAATTCTTTATACGATGTCGAAACTTGATGATTTCAGTTGCTATGGTTCCATAATTATGATATGGATATAATGGTTTAGTCAAATACGAATCAAAGGCCGCTTGCTCAATATGGTAACCTTTATGCTCAAATCGACGACGAAACCGAAACAATCACTATACAATCCAAACTTATCCAAAACTCATCGGAATTTAACCAAACTTTGTGGACATGTGCAAAATCATCAGACAAACTTACGAGAACACTTAAAACCCGATTCCGAATCCGTTTACCCAAAACGAGAATCATTCTTCCAACTTAAGGCTTCTAAAACGAGAATCATTCTTCCAAATCAATCATGTACCGCTCGAAAACCGAAACCAACCATACGCGCAAGTCATAATACATAATATGAAGCTACTCAAAGTCTCAAACAACCTAATGGAACGCTAAAGCTCAAAACGATCGGTGGGGTCGTTACATTCTCCTCCACTTAAACATATATTCATACTCGAACGTGCCAAGAGTCATTCCAAAGCCATCAAATCGCCATATACCCTTACCATACAAATAACCATGGGTGATACCACATCACCCCAATCCATATAAGCCCGACAACACCACCTAACAGAGGATCCTTACTTCAACCTTAGTCCATAAACCTTAAAACCCAAATCCCCAACATCCGGAACTCATTATATGACTTGATTCTTGCATATGCACCGTATAACTCTGAACAAGCTGTATCAATCCATAACCATATCTCAATACATAATCACATGATATACGACATAACTCAAATACTTATAGCAATAACTTCCGACCGCAATAGCTACTCGATAACCAACCCGACACTGGTAACAAATCTCATATCAACTAAAACCTTGTTCTGAACCTTCGTACACTGCCAATGATGAAAGAAATATACATAAACTCATAACCACCCATCAGATTAACAAGTCATGGAGCTCTCTTGCCCGATAAGAACCATAGCCAAAATCTAAGCTGACTAGTGACACAATTCTTGCAAACATACCTTAATCAAATTCGATGGCACTCATTTCAGGCCCAATAACGAGACGTCAAGCAATTGCACAAGGATTAAACAAAGAAGCAGGAGAAGGTACCAGCCAAGTGCTGCCTGCCCCGATAGGTCTACATGGACCCTACAATGAGGTTGGGACATAGGTTTCAGGGACAACACCACCACCCCCAGAACAACATAAAGAAGCTAATGGACCTCCTATTCCTCCCCTGGTTGATCCTGAACAGGATGTAGATATTACCATTTCTGGGGGATTTTATCATGTAATAGTATTATTGTGTTATGTTAAGGTTTTAGGCTTATGTTGATTCTGTCATTTTTGTTATCTTCGTTATATCCGGCTAATAGGGTGCAAACAACTAGGTATGAAGATTTCATAATCAGGCTAGCGTCCGCATACGAGGATTATGTCTTTTATCTACCTGCCTTTATGGACTTCCGTGGTAGAATCTACCACAATGGTATCTTGCATTTTCATGAGCATGATTTATCTAGAAGTTTAATAGTATTTACCTATAATTGTCATGACCCAAACCGATGGGCCGCGACGGGCACCCGGTGCCTTACTCAACCGAGTACCAACGTCACATATCCTTCTTATCGTACTGTCATTGGCAAATGGGCCAAATGGGCCGTCATGGGCTAACCAGAATAAACATAAAGGAATACTCAATATAAGACGACCCATTCTGATATAAAAACTTATACATTTGACACACGGGCCTATAAGGCCAAAATGATCGCTCGTACACTAAGCATGGGCCGACAAAGCCATATAATCTTTCACGTACATGACATATGTCTACAAGCCTCTAAGAGTACATAAACTTCATAAGGCCGGGAAAGGGCCACGACATACCAATCAATACGTGTCCAATGCATACTAACCAAATAGGCAACTCCAGAGCAAATGGAGCGCACCAACACCTTCCGATGAGCTGATAGCTTACTTGGAGGGCTCTCAACCTATCTATCGGGACCTGCGGGCATGAAACACAGCATCCCCAGGAAAAGGGACATCAATATAAATAATGTACCGAGTATGTAAGGAATGAAAATCAGTAAGTAATAGACATGAGGGAAACATAGAGTAAAAGACTCAACATGTAAGTCTGAATAACTCTGTGAATCATTAATATTATAATATCATGCATATGCATATAAATGTCATACAATGCATAGGTAAATGCGTTCATAACATCATCAAGCCTCTGAGGGCATCCCATCATATCATCTCAGCCACTGTGGGCAAAATCATCAACGTATACCAGTTGATCAGGTGGTGGTACGTATATAACGCCATAACCTTTTCTGATATCCCATATACATATTATATACATATATATGCGTATATAATGCCATCTGGTCATGGGTCAATATAAAAGAATGCAATGCATGAGAAGTACGTCAATAAAATTTCTCAGAATATCATAAGACCATTATGCCTTTGATTAATATCATGAAATAAACTTTATCAACTTATGTATTTTCTGAGACCCATGAACAAATGATAGAACAATAGAACACATGGGGAATCAATAACATAGGCATCTCTAGTATTTCTATGAATAGAGCCATTTATGAAAGTTGTGCATTTGCTTGTTTCGTTTGTATCGTATGGATCATGCCAAAAAGAAAAGAAGGGATAGCCTTAACATACCTGAGCCGATTCTCTTAACAACCCCTCTAACACACGTCTTTTGTGAAAATACGTAACGGAGGATCGAAGTAGGAAAAAATCCGTATGATGTTCTTGAGAAAGATTATACCGGGCTCCCTTAGAATTGCAAATCCCGTTGCTATTGTGTAGTATAACTTCGTATGAATTCCTTTGCTGAAGATCATTACTTGTGAATTTGATATAAGGTGAATTATTCCTTTGCAAATCCAAGAACTCCCGTTGCTCTCTTTGTGAATTAAAGGTCTTATACCTTAGTGAAATTAAGAGATCCTTGAAATTGTGAGCTTCATCAGTAAGCTTAGAAAGCTTATGTATTTTCCCTCTTAACTTATGTATAATAATCTCTTATCTTTGAGATTTGTTGGCCCTCCAACATATATAATGACTAAGCCACCAATCTCTCTTAATGTGCCATCTAGATTTATGAAATAAGACTCATATTTTGTGATTTGATCAAGACTTGTGGGCTGCCACGTTAAGGGGTGATGCCCCCCTTAATCTTATCCACCAATTATCTTAATTAATTAGGTAATATCCCATTACCCAACAATTAATTAATTATCCATATAATTAAAAATTATCTCAAATTACTTAAAATAATAATCACATTTAACATAGTTTATACACCTTACTATCATGGTCCTGTGGTACCTTTTATGGCACTAGTCTATTAATACGGGATATTATAGATTGGATCGTATTTTATCTCAAAATGTCAAACTTCTCCGAAACTCATTTTCTTCGATTCGTTTACTCTCCAACCTTCATGGCACTTACTTATCGCCTGTTATAACTAGCATAAATACTTATAACCTCAAAATAATATCATTCCTGAGCATACGTCGATTATCTTATGACGTAACCTTAACATACGAAAATATGAGATGTAATATCTCATTTACGAGCTTTCATCAATTTACTTATGGCGTACTTTCACGTACGAAAATATGGGGTGTAACATCATTCACCCCTTTGGAACATTCGTCCTCGAATGTTGACAGATGCACACATTATCATAACCTATAGTTCTTTCGAATACTTTATTACTCTTCTTGACATCTAGGCAACTGTTCTGTGAATAAATCCAAAGGCCAGGGCATTCCCCCCTTTAGGCCTCTTTCTCACACCATGACTTGTGGTCGGAATCCTTCCAATCTCGTAACTTTTGATACCTTGTGTCATGCAGCATGTACGACTCTGACCTTGTAAGTGCGCCTATGCGACTCTTCTCTCCTTTTTTCCTCCGACTTTTAGCCAATCTCTAGGCCTCACTTTGTAAACATATACAGAGCTTGATAAGATGTCCCTCTGGGCATCTATGGGTACACTGAAGTTCTTTTCTCGGTACTTTGTCGAGCTTACGAATATTGCTATATCTTATTTCCTAGACCTAGTTATCCATCCGTATGACTTTACTGCATCTAGGTAGGTCATACTATACCTCCATAACTGTACTTCATAGCATCTCAATGTGATTTTTCTTACGTGGATATTTTAATCCTGTACAATTCTTGAAATCCCCCCCCCCTTTTTTTTCTTCAAATCATTACTCAGTCGAAGGCCCAAACGTCATCCTTTATATATCACAATTACACCTTCATTCTACTACCAGGGCAACATTCCATCTCTTCCAAATACTATTAGTCTTAGACTCCTTTGAGTTCATTCAGGCTTATACTGAGCTTTTTATAACTTAGAGAGACCATCAGCTCTCTTGTTTTCATGGGCTTAATCCCGAGAATTTATCCATTGTCTTCACCTTCTCACTCACCTTTTCTTATCCTTACTCCTGTCTTCTTAAAACCTTGTCGCTCTACCATACTTTAGCTTACGACCTACACATATCTATTTATACTACTTGCAACCTTCCTTCAACTTGCTTGCACCATAGATTTCCTTATGTTATTCTGGAACATCAAGCGAGACATCACATCGTCTCTAACTCTTCTTTACTCTCTTGAATAGGCCGCTCAATACCTAGAAACCATAGGCTGGAAGATATACCACTGGCGACGCCGCTACCATTCCTGGATACTGAATCCCAGTGCTTCTAGCCTTCTATCTGCAGTATGGATTATTTGCAACCTTCTGCATTTGAGTATCTCGTACGTTGTTCATTTTTACCTTACTTACTTAAAAACCTCGCATCACATCTTCTACCTCTTTCATGACCTCCCTTCCACATAGGTATAATTTACATCCACAACTTGAAGCTCTATTATAACACTTGTATCTCTGGTGCATACACAATCCGGTGGGAGCTTCATACCGACTTCTTATGAGGCTGGTACTCTTCTAACTGGCTTTATCGTAGAGCCGTTATAGAATATAGCTATTGTACTATCTCTCTTGCACCTATGATATTAAGAGTGATTCCGCTATGGTCTAAATCATGATTTCTATAATTTTATGGGTCCAAATCAGACTCCTAATTTACTTAGTTGATATAACTCTTTAGTTTCCTCTTCCTTCTGATCAGCCTTTATGTAGGCTTAAGCTATCTTCCGATCTACGGCTCCTGGTATTAGTTATTACTTTAGCCTTTCATGGATGCTATGGAATATCCATGATACAATCTTCTAATGATTCAATCCTTTGTCTATGACCTGGACTCAATTCTTTCTTTTAACTTATACCGGAGTCTTCTATGGATGTATGATTGTCAACATATATGCTGCATGGATACTACTCCGAAATCTTAAGTGCATTCATAACGTAACTAACTTTGGATCATTGATCGAATAATTCCTTTCGTTCATTCTCAACTTTCTTTAAACGTAAGCAATTTCTTTTCCTGGTCTTTCTGCCACTTGTTGCATGAATACTTGGCTTATCTTATTGCCCAAACATATTGGAATTCCATACAACCCATATGATCTTGAATATCACCTTTTGATTTTCTTCTTCTTCCTGTTCATTAGCCATGATAGGTGCCACTTTCTTATGGGGTGCATACAATGTTGTTGTGAGACTGTTGTTACAAGACCATTTCCTCTTTATGTCACTGTGCTTAGGTTGAAGCCTTTTTCCTTATTTCCTCAGCTAGTCTTTCGTTGTAGTACTTAGGGAAGACCCTCTGACTCTTGTAAAGTTGCGAGCTTATTACATCGTATACCCAATAAAAGTTTTGATATTCGTACTCACTTATAATTATCCTTAGTTACTCACCTCCATACTCATGTGCTCGTACGGTTTCTTCTGAACTGAAGGTTTGACTGTCTTCCCAGTGGGGCTTTCTTTTATTTCCATAACACTCATATGGTACCTTTAATTTCCCCAACTCCTATCTTGCACGTTCTGTTGATTCGTCTGTAACCTCCTGTCTAGCCATAACTAGGCTCTTCCTGAATCAACTACCAACTACTCGTTGGCCCATTCTCATATCAATATTCCGCGTAATCTTTCTTGGGTTATTTCTTTGTCTTAACTTACGTCCCGCACTGGCTCCTTATCTACCAATAACATCTCAGGCAGGAATCCTTACTTCCTTTCTTTGACGTCGTCTTTGCATAATGTTCTGGAATCATAGCATATCTGTAGGATTTGAATAAGTGCAATCTTATCCCTTTCTCATTTTTTTATCGCATTCTTCCTTTACCATTCCATAGTTACTAGAACCACTTAATTCTAACTTAATGCCACATCACTTCATATTCTCCCCTTTAGGGGAGTACTTAAGATTTAGCGCTACGACGATCTACCCATAGATGTTTTACCTCATTATCTTTGGCGTCTTTTTACATCATTGATGACCCTTACTTGCCTTACGGTAATCCTTTTGTACCAAGGATAACAAAATTCCTTACTCACGAGGAAGACACCTAGTGTAACTAGCACACACAGTCCCTTACGCTTAACTTTGCTCACATTACTTCCTTTAGGGAAGCGTCTTCCTGAATGACCTTTAAGGGTTATTCTTATGTCGTCCATTCTGTTATTGCCGGAACGCAATCTCTGAATCTCCCATGATGCTGACTATTATCAAATCACTCAGTCCGTAATTCATGTTTAGTTTATCTTGTTCACCAGTCTATACTGATTTCTGTTACTCTGGGGTCTAACTTTTTTTTTCTGGAAGTCGCGTTGGATTCACGAACTTATTTCTCGAAATAAGGATATGACTTTATGGCCTATACTCTTTTGTTGTCTCAAGGCCTGTCACCTCTCGTCTTTTGCTTCACTTGACTATAGACTCTGTAATACTGTCATCTTTTTGATCTACCGTTGTCATCAATGTATCACATCTTACTCATAATGCTTCATTAACTCTCTTCTTATTTCCCGGTAACATTTATGTCTATCACTTTATTCTGAAAACTCGAACAAGATATTCTTTTGCTTTTAGTTCCCCTTGCTCCATCTACTGGCTCTTCGGGTTGCTTAACATTATTTCTCTACTAGGGACGGGAGCCACACTAAGGTAATATTTATCCCTTCCAGGCTCTCAGTGCTTATCTTTGTAAAAAACTATTTCTGAACATTCTAGTATTCATATCTAGCTGTACTATTCTAGAGTGCACCATCTGGGTGTCTCACAAGGAGATCTATTAGCACATTTGTAGTATCCTTCGGAAAAGTCAACTAACTCAAAAAATCCATTTTGGGTTACTCTAACCCCAGCCGGATTCTGATATCCCGTCCATCTCTTAAACTATATCTGTTAGCTTCCATAGGGCATAACTGAGATGGGTGTGGCTGATTGTACATACCTCTGCTACTGTTGAAGGTGATTCAAAATGCTTATATCTCTCTTCTGATTGGTAAATAATGAAAATCTTCACTAGCTGGGTACTTCGCACCCTACTTCATCTTGCTTCTTTTATATGTTGAAACTTATATCTAGCTTCTGAATCTCTCATTGCCTTTCACCATAGGGGTGGATAGATATTCTTGCCTTAAGGCTCCTTATCAAGAGGCTTACACGTCTTAGTACACACATGATCTGCTGAAGACCTCACATTTACTCATCATGCGCATCATGCAAAATCGAGTTTCTGACTCAATTCTTCCGCAGCTACATTCAATCCCTTACCAACCGTCTTTCTAGATATAGACATCATCGTATTATGAATAAGATAGATTTTAGGAAATTGAGTTTTTACAACTGGGCTCTACCACACGATCTAGAGTAAGAAGAAAGAGTGACAGTCCTAAATGCCATGTAGCCTCCTGCTTATAAGTGTGGTGCACAACACACCCATAAACAAGACTCTACTAGACACGGCTTGTAGACTCCCTAGGACAGAATTGCTCTGATACCACTTTTGTCACAACCCAAACTGATGGGCCGCGATGGGCACCCGGTGCCTTACTCAACCGAGTACCAACGTCACATATCCTTCTTATCATACTGTCATTGGCAAATGGGACAAACGGGCCGTCATGGGCTAACCAGAATAAACATAAGGGAATATTCCTGACCCAATCTGATATAAAAACTTATACATTTGAAATACGGGCCTATAAGGACAAAATGACCGCTCGTATATTGAACATAGGCCGACAAGACCATACAATCTTTCATGTACATGACATATGTCTACAAGCCTCTAAGAGTACATAAACGTCATAAGGCCGGGACAGGGCCCCGACATACCAATAAATACGTGTCCAATGCATACTGACCAAATAGGCAACTCCGGAGCAAATGGAGCACACCAACACCTTCCGCTGAGCTGATAGCTTACTTGGAGGGCTCTCAACTTGTCTATCGATACCTACGAGCATGAAACGCAGTGTCCCCAGGCAAAAAGACATCATTACAAATAATGTACCGATTATATAAGGAATGAAAATCAGTAAGTAATAGACATGAGGGAAACATGGAGTACAAGACTCAACATGTAAGTATGAATAACTCTGTGAATCATTAATATTATAATGTCATGCATATGCGTATAAATGTCATACCATGCATATGTATATGCGTTCATAACATCATCAAGCCTCTGAGGGCATACCATCATATCATCTCGGCCACTGTGGGCAAAATCATCAACGTATACCAGCTGATCAGGTGGTGGTGCGTATATAATGCCGTAACCTTTTCCCATATCCCATATACATATAATATACATATACACACGTATATAATGCCAAATGGTCATGGGTCAATGTAAATGAATACAATGCATGAGAAGTACGTCAATAAAATTTCTCGGAATGTCATACGACCATTATCCCTTTGATTAATATCATGAAATAAACTTTATCAACATACGTATTTTCTGAGACCTATGAACAGATGATAGAATAATAGAACACATGGGGAATCAATAACATAGGCATCTCTAGTATTTCTATGAATAGAGTCATTTATGAAAGTTGTGCATTTTCTCGTTTCGTTTGTATCGTATGGATCATGCCAAAAAGGAAAGAAGGGATAGCCTTAACATACCCGAGACGATTCTTTTAACAACCCCTCTAACACACGTCTTTTGCGAAAACACGTAACAGCAGATCGAAGTAGGAAACAGTCCGTATGATGTTCTTGAGAAAGATTATACCGGGCTCCCTTAGAATCGCAAATCCCGTTGCTATTGCGTAGTATAACTTCGTATGAATTCCTTTGCTGAAGATCGTTACTTGTGCATTTGATATAAGGTGAATTCTTCCTTTGCAAATCCAAGAACTCCCGTTGCTCTCTTTGTGAATTAAAGGTCTTATACCTTAGTGAAATAAAGAGATCCTTGAAATTGTGAGCTTCATCCGTAAGCTTAGCAAGCTTATGTATTTTCCCTCTTAACTTATGTAAAATAATCTCTTATCTTTGAGATTTGTTGGCCCTCCAACATATATAATGACTAAGCCACCAATCTCTCTTAATGTGCCATCTTGATTTATGAAATAAGACTCATATTTTGTGATTTGATCAAGACTTGTGGGCTGCCACGTTAAGGGGTGATGCCCCCTTAATCTTATCCACCAATTATCTTAATTAATTAGGTAATATCCATTATCCAATAATTAACTAATTTCCCACATAATTAAAAATTATCTTAAATTACTTAAAATACTAATCACATTTAACACACTTTATACACCTTACTATCATGGTCCTGTGGTACCTTGTATGACACAACCAGAATAAACATAAGGGAATATTCCCGACCCAATCTGATATAAAAACTTATACATTTGAAATACGGGCCTATAAGGCCAAAATGACCGCTCGTACATTGAACATAGGCCGACAAGACCATACAATCTTTCATGTACATGACATATGTCTACAAGCCTCTAAGAGTATATAAACGTCATAAGGCCGAGACAGGGCCCCGACATACCAATCAATACGTATCCAATGCATACTGACCAAATAGGCAACTCCGGAGCAAATGGAGCACACCAACACCTTTCGCTGAGCTGATAGCTTACTTGGAGGGCTCTCAACTTCTCTATCGAGACCTACGGGCATGAAACGCAGTGTCCCCAGGCAAAAGAACATCAGTACAAATAATGTACCGAGTATGTAAGGAATAAAAATTAGTAAGTAATAGACATGAGGGAAACATGGAGTACAAGACTCAACATGTAAGTATGAATAACTCTGTGAATCATTAATATTATAATGTCATGCATATGTGTATAAATGTCATACCATGCATAGGTATATGCGTTCATAACATCTTCAAGTCTCTGAGGGCATACCATCATATCATCTCGGCCACTGTGGGCAAAATCATCAACGTATACCAGCTGATCAGGTGGCGGTGCGTATATAATGCCGTAACCTTTTTCCATATCCCATATACATATAATATACATATATACACGTATATAATTCCATATGGTCATGGGTCAATGTAAATGAATACAATGCATGAGAAGTACATCAATAAAATTTCTCGGAATGTCATAAGACCATTATCCCTTTGATTAATATCATGAAATAAACTTTATCAACTTACGTATTTTGTGAGACCTATGAACAGATGATAGAATAATAGAACACATGGGGAATCAATAACATAGGCATCTCTAGTATTTCTATGAATAGAGTCATTTATGAAAGTTGTGCATTTGCTCGTTTCGTTTGTATCGTATGGATCATGCCAAAAAGGAAAGAAGGGATAGCCTTAACATACCCAAGACGATTCTCTTAACAACCCCTCTAACACACGTCTTTTGCAAAAACACGTAACGGCGGATCGAAGTAGGAAAAAGTCCGTATGATGTTCTTGAGAAAGATTATACCGGGCTCCCTTAGAATTGCAAATCCCGTTGCTATTGCGTAGTATAACTTCGTATGAATTCCTTTGCTGAAGATCATTACTTGTGCATTTGATATAAGGTGAATTCTTCCTTTGCAAATCCAAGAACTCCCGTTGCTCTCTTTGTGAATTAAAGGTTTTATACCTTAGTGAAGTAAAGAGATCCTTAAAATTGTGAGCTTCATCAGTAAGCTTAGCAAGCTTATGTATTTTCTCTCTTAACTTATGTATAATAATCTCTTATCTATGAGATTTGTGGGCCCCCCACATATGAGATGACTAAGCCACCCATCTCTCTTAATTTTCCATCTTGATTTATGAAACAAGACTCATATTTTTTGATTTGATCAAGACTTGTGGGCGGCCATGTTAAGGGGTGATGCCCCTCCTTAATCTTATCCACCAATTATCTTAATTAATTAGGTAATATCAATTATCCAATAATTAACTAATTTCCCACATAATTAAAAATTATCTCAAATTACTTAAAATACTAATCACATTTAACACACTTTATACACCTTACTATCATGGTCCTGTGGTACCTTGTATGACACAACCAGAATAAACATAAGGGAATATTCCCGACCCAATCTGATATAAAAACTTATACATTTGAAATACGGGCCTATAAGGCCAAAATGACCGCTCGTACATTGAACATAGGCCGACAAGACCATACAATCTTTCATGTACATGACATATGTGTACAAGCTTCTAAGAGTACATAAACGTCATAAGGCCGGGACAGGGCCCCGACATACCAATCAATACGTGTCCAATGCATACTGACCAAATAGGCAACTCCGGAGCAAATGGAGCACACCAACACCTTCCGCTGAGCTGATAGCTTACTTGGAGGGCTCTCAACTTGTATATCGAGACCTACGGGCATGAAACGCAGTGTCCCCAGGACAAAGGACATCAGTACAAATAATGTACCGAGTATGTAAGGAATGAAAATCAGTAAGTAATAGACATGAGGGAAACATGGAGTACAAGACTCAACATGTAAGTATGAATAACTCTGTGAATCATTAATATTATAAAGTCATGCATATGCGTATAAATGTCATACCATGCATAGGTATATGCGTTCATAACATCCTCAAGCCTCTGAGGGCATACCATCATATCATCTCGGCCACTGTGGGCAAAATCATCAACGTATACTAGCTGATCAGGTGGTGGTGCGTATATAATGCCGTAACCTTTTCCCATATTCCATATACATATAATATACATATATACGCGTATATAATGCCATATGGTCATGTGTCAATGTAAATGAATACAATGCATGAGAAGTACGTCAATAAAATTTCTCGGAATGTTATAAGACCATTATCCCTTTGATTAATATCATGAAATAAACTTTATCAACTTACGTATTTTGTGAGACCTATGAACAGATGATAGAATAATAGAACACATGGGGAATCAATAACATAGGCATCTCTAGTATTTCTATGAATAGAATCATTTATGAAAGTTGTGCATTTGCTCGTTTCGTTTGTATCGTATGGATCATGCCAAAAAGGAAAGAAGGGTTAGCCTTAACATACCCGAGACGATTCTTTTAACAAACCCTCTAACACACGTCTTTTGCAAAAACACGTAACGGCGGATCGAAGTAGGAAAAAGTCCGTATGATGTTCTTGAGAAAGATTATACCGGGCTCCCTTAGAATTGCAAATCCCGTTGCTATTGCGTAGTATAACTTCGTATGAATTCCTTTGTCGAAGATCGTTACTTGTGCATTTGATATAAGGTGAATTCTTCCTTTGCAAATCCAAGAACTCCCGTTGCTCTCTTTGTGAATTAAAGGTTTTATACCTTAGTGAAGTAAAGAGATCCTTGAAATTGTGAGCTTCATCAGTAAGCTTAGCAAGCTTATGTATTTTCTCTCTTAACTTATGTATAATAATCTCTTATCTTTGAAATTTGTGGGCCCCCCACATATGAGATGACTAAGCCACCCATCTCTCTTAATTTTCCATCTTGATTTATGAAATAAGACTCATATTTTGTGGTTTGATCAAGACTTGTGGGCAGCCACGTTAAGGGGTGATGCCCCTCCTTAATCTTATCCACCAATTATCTTAATTAATTAGGTAATATCAATTATCCAATAATTAACTAATTTCCCACATAATTAAAAATTATCTCAAATTACTTAAAATACTAATCACATTTAACACACTTTATACACCTTACTATCATGGTCCTGTGGTACCTTGTATGACACAACCAGAATAAACATAAGGGAATATTCCCGACCCAATCTGATATAAAAACTTATACATTTGAAATACGGGCCTATAAGGCCAAAATGACCGCTCGTACATTGAACATAGGCCGACAAGCCCATACAATCTTTTATGTACATGACATATGTCTACAAGCCTCTAAGAGTACATAAACGTCATAAGGCCGGGACAGGGCCCCGACATACCAATCAATACGTGTCCAATGCATACTGACCAAATAGGCAACTCCGGAGCAAATGGAGCACACCAACACCTTCCGCTGAGCTGATAGCTTACTTGGAGGGCTCTCAACTTGTCTATCGATACCTACGAGCATGAAATGCAGTGTCCCCAGGCAAAAGGACATCATTACAAATAATGTACCGATTATGTAAGGAATGAAAATCAGTAAGTAATAGACATGAGGGAAACATGGAGTACAAGACTCAACATGTAAGTATGAATAACTCTGTGAATCATTAATATTATAATGTCATGCATATGCGTATAAATGTCATACCATGCATAGGTATATGCGTTCATAACATCCTCAAGCCTCTGAGGGCATACCATCATATCATCTCGGCCACTGTGGGCAAAATCATCAACGTATACCAGCTGATCAGGTGGTGGTGCGTATATAATGCCGTAACCTTTTCCCATATTCTATATACATATAATATACATATATACGCGTATATAATGCCATATGGTCATGGGTCAATGTAAATGAATACAATGCATGATAAGTACGTCAATAAAATTTCTCGGAATGTCATAAGACCATTATCCCTTTGATTAATATCATGAAATAAACTTTATCAACTTACGTATTTTGTGAGACCTATGAACAGATGATAGAATAATAGAACACATGGGGAATCAATAACATAGGCATCTCTAGTATTTCTATGAATAGAGTCATTTATGAAAGTTAATCATTTGCTCGTTTCGTTTGTATCGTATGGATCATGCCAAAAAGGAAAGAAGGGATAGCCTTAACATACCCGAGACGATTCTCTTAACAACCCCTCTAACACACGTCTTTTGCGAAAACACGTAACGGCGGATCGAAGTAGGAAAAAGTCCGTATGATGTTCTTGAGAAAGATTATACCGGGCTCCCTTAGAATTGCAAATCCCGTTGCTATTGCGTAGTATAACTTCGTATGAATTCCTTTGCTGAAGATCGTTACTTGTGCATTTGATATAAGGTGAATTCTTCCTTTGCAAATCCAAGAACTCTCGTTGCTCTCTTTGTGAATTAAAGGTTTTATACCTTAGTGAAGTAAAGAGATCCTTGAAATTGTGAGCTTCATCAGTAAGCTTAGCAAGCTTATGTATTTTCTCTCTTAACTTATGTATAATAATCTCTTATCTCTGAGATTTGTGGGCCCCCCACATATGAGATGACTAAGCCACCCATCTCTCTTAATTTTCCATCTTGATTTATGAAATAAGACTCATATTTTGTGATTTGATCAAGACTTGTGGGCGGCCACGTTAAGGAGTGATGCCCCTCCTTAATCTTATCCACCAATTATCTTAATTAATTAGGTAATATATATTATCCAATAATTAACTAATTTTTCACATAATTAAAAATTATCTCAAATTACTTAACATACTAATCACATTTAACACACTTTATACACCTCACTATCATGGTCCTGTGGTACCTTGTATGACACTAGTCAATAAATATGGGGTATTATAGCTTGGACTGTATTTTATCTCAAAATGTCAAACTCCGAAACTCATTTTCTTCGATTCGTTTACCCTCCAACCTTCACGGCACTTACTTATCGCCTGTTATAACTAGCATAAATGCTTATAACCTCAAAATAATCTCATTCCCGAGCTTACGTCGATTATCTTATGACGTAACTTTAACGTACGAAAATGCGGGATGTAGCATCTCATTTCCGAGCTTTTATCAATTTATTTATGTCGTACTTTCACTTACGAAAATATGGGGCGTAACAATAATCGGCAAGAAGGAATCAACCAGCCAGCTAAGGACATAGTAGCCACATCATGAGTTATTTATTGTTTAACGAAGAAATGGCCAGCAGAACGAATCTTATTCCCCACCCTGATGGGAAAATACAAGATGTATGCATGTACTTGTTCCATGATTTTAAGGAATTTTTGCATCATCGAATAAATGATAAATTACAGATGGAAACCATTGAATCTAAGTTAGATAGAAAGCTCATCAAAAGTCTACTCATGCCGGCCATTGATCTATGGGATGAAATTAATCAGCATGGAAAAGGATATTAGGGTAAAATATGCTGAATACTTAGTCGAAAGGATAGCTATAACCTCGCAAAACTTAGCAATGAATTTTGGATACATAAATATCCGGACATAGGCGATTTTATGAAGTTGATTACCATCTTTAGTTGATTTTGTTTTGTAATGGATAGGTCTTTTGTCTATAGTGTACCACATTTCACTACAAAACATGATTATATGTCTTTTGTAAAAGAAGAGATAATGGTTTATGAAAGGACTACCAAAAAGAGATGACGGGTTACTCTAAGTGTACCTACTATGAATAGGGATAGGCGAAAGACTTTATTGCTTAGTGTGTTTGAACATATTTGGTAACACGTCTGGTAGCTTAGTGTTCTACGAGTTGGCTTATTTTGAAGCAAAAGGAAGAGTTAAAAAGGTGATAAAATGTGGATGATTGTATTTGGGACAGGGTTTAAGGTAGGGAGTTTGGTGTGGGAATGGAATCAAGATTCTGATAACCCTTGGAATAACTGCATAGATAATTATCCATCGTAGAACACTAAGCTACTAGACGTATTCAGCCATCTCAAATTGACATTCCAACTGTTGCCTTCTCTGCCTTGTTCTGTTTTGAGATCAATTTTGACAGTTTCTGTTTAATATCCGTTAAGGAACGTGTTATTTTCATTCCTTTTCTTTTCTTGTTGCAGTGACTCATAACATGGTTGAAAATATACAAAGTAATAATGTGATGGGTGAAAGTGGGGCTTCTATAAGTCCTTCTAGTTAATCTTGGTTTATGTAAATTCAATTTAGCAATAATGAAAGATACTTTACTCGTCATTAGCATATTGTTGACTTAAGGAAAAATACCAATAGCCTTAAAGTGCTAGGCTGTTGGATGTTAGCAGTTTGTTATATCTTGAATGTTATTAATAATGTAAATGGTTCTACTATTGCAGAGTGATTCCAAAGACTCTTAAACTGTTGTTTGAACTTTGAAGCTGCAGAAATTGAAGCATTGTTAGGCGTTAGCTGCAGCAATTGTATTTTGGATGTCTCCAATTATTCTAGATTTTATGTCTAAATTTCCATTTTATCTCTAGTTGTATTCTCGACTCATTTTGACACATGTAAATGCATATGTTATGAAGTGTTAAGTGTTAATAGAATCTTCATTCATCATTATTATAAAACAGTTAAGATTTTAAGTGGTTACTATATATGGATAGTAAATCGGTGATTAATAAGCATGTGTAAATATTTGTATAAAGTTTTGTACTATTTGTTATCTCTGTGTATAGATTAAACAGGTACTAGCAAATAGTTATTTAAGCATGTATAAATTAAATATCTTTACAGCTTTGCCTTTGGATCTTTTTTATTTCGATCTTTACAGATTAAATCAATATGATCTGATCTTTATGAAAATGGTGTAAGTCATGTGCAATTGTAGCCATTGCTCCAATATTTGTAGTTTGAACTGAATGTAGCAGCGGGCACTAGCAAATTTTCTATAGTGTTTAGAGGTGGAAATTTTGGTGTAACAACTAATAGGCTGTAAGTTATAACATGAAGGACCAAAATAGTACTTTGTAAAACAGTTTGAACTAGGCCGATAAACCGTCCGATAACCGCCCGATAATAGCTAACCGATACCAATCCGCCTAATATCTTATCGGGTGGCTAGCGGATTAATACATTTAAAAGTCGATAACCGATAAGCCGAACCGTTAAGAATAAATAACCGCATAATCTGCCTGATAAGCAGTCCTATGGACCGCAGAAGCGGACGCGCAGATGCGCTACATGGAGCATAGATGCGGGACTGTTGGGCCGAGCTAGAGCTGTACCTGCGATGGAATTTCCGCAGGTGCGGAGCCGCAAAAGCGGCTATTTGTCCGTAGATGCGAGAGGTGCTGGGCAGTGTCATTTTAAAGACGAGATTTGGCCCAATTTCCTTCATATTTCATTTTGGTTGGACGATTTTTGGAGCTTTTGAAGAGAAGATTTTATCATCTATTATGAAGTAAGTAATTTCCACCTATTTTGAGTTAAATGCATAGTTTTATATGGATTCAAGCATGGTAATTGGTAGAAATTGTGGGATTTTGATAGAAAATCTATAAATTGATATTTTTGAATTTTGACCACGGATTTGGACATGGAATTGGAAATAAATTATATATTTGAGTTCGTGAGGTTATGGGTAATAGCTATCTTCAAAAAAATTCAGAATCCGGGCATGTGGGCCCGAAGGTTGCTTTATTGATTTTTCGAGCGGAGTTGAAAATTGTTATAAATTGATTAATTATGAGTATTAGAGTATATTTTAATTGGGTTGAATCTTAATTGACTACTTTGGAGTGACGAGCATCGATTTGAGGTGTTAGAGAGGCTTTGGAGCTGACTATGGAATTTCGGTCTTCTGTCTAACTCTGTGAGGGGGAAAACTACCCCTAGGTGATATGCTTGATGTGTGCTACTTGTTGTGAGAACTACGTACGCGCGAGATGACGAGAACCTGTACGCAGCTACATTCATGTTATTGTCCGGGTAGACTTAGGTTCACATTATGTTATAGCTGTACTATTTGAGTAGTTTCTCGCTTATTAATTCCCCTGCTTTACATTCTATTTGAGACTAGACTTGCTATTGTAGAGACTTCACGAGTTCGCGAATAGCCATCAGATAATATTCCTTCTCTTATGGCATGGCTCCGGTATATATATATATATATATATATATATATATATATATGTTTCATCGAAAGGTTTTCATTAAATAAATTATAGCTCACGCGTTTATTCGTGAGTGGGGTCAAGGACCCAGCAAAGATTCTTATTCTAATGGGATCGGGTCGTTCGCCTCGGTAGGATTATGTATTTCACTTCTTATGGGATCGGGTCATTCACCTCGTCAGGATTTATGTACCACACTCTCATAGGAGCGGACCTTTCGCCTCAGCATGTTAATTGATTTATCATATGGCTCGGGTCGTTCGACCCTCGGCAGTGCACAGTTTTATTATTATGTTAGATCGGGTCGTACGCCTCGGCATTTCCTATATCATATCTCCATGAAATCGTGCGTAAGACTTGACAAGAAGCCAGTATATCGGTGAATTTCTGGATTTGAATTATGGTAAGCTACTTGATGAGATCCACTATATATATATATACACGCTCCAGTTAATGAGGAAATTTATAATAAAGAGCTTGAGTTCCTCGTAAAGAGAGGGATTTGTATCACGTATTTTATACGTGTTTATTTTATTTATTTACTCCGCCTCATACTTACTTACCTCTTTACTGTACCTGATATTGTTGGACCACTAGTGAAAGTCGATGTCGACCCCTCGTCACTACTACTCCGAGATTATGCTAGATACTTACTGGGTACACGTTGCTTACGTACTCATACTACACTTGTTGCACATTTTTGTGTAGGTACATATATGTCTAGAGGCCATGTGAGAGCAGAGGCGTGTATAAATGCGGGGACTTAGGTGAGCTGCATTCCATTCGTCGATCCACAGCCAGCAGAGTCTCCTTCAGAGTATTTACATTTTTCGTGTCCAATTTGTATTCCGGACAGCTATTGTATTTTATTTTATATTCCTAGTTAATGCTCATGCACTTGTGACACTGGGTTTTTGGATGATTATGGGTTGTTCTATATTGAATTTGTTAAAAGTATTATTATTTACTCTATAATCCCCATTCTTTACTATTTAAATTGAAGGAAAATATGATTTCAAAAGTAACAAAATGATAACCCAAGTAAGTATTTATTGTTGGCTTGCCTGACAGTGGTGTCTGGCGCCATCACGGCCTTTATGGATTTTGGGTCGTGACAACATGGTATCAGAGCACTAGGTTCACTTAGGTCTCACGAGTCATGAGCGAGTCTAGTAGAGTCTTGCAGATCGGCACAGAGACGTTTGTACCTATCTTCGATAGGCTACAGGACTGTTAGGAGCACTTCCCTTCTTGATTCCTCATCATGTGATTTGATTCCTTTGAGACTTATGCCTTCATTTCCTTTCCATTCAAACTTATGTGGCATGAAGCGCTTGTTATAAATTTAGAATCGAGGAATTTTAATGGCACTATTGACGTAGAGCAGGATGTTTCTCCATGCGTATTCGATTGGGTTGATGTCGTCGCCTTGTGGAAGGATGTTCTGTCATCTCAGCCCAGTAGCTGTATTTCTGATGGTTTTGGGGTTATGCACAAATTTCTATGATGTTCACGAGTTGTTATCGTATAGTATTAAAGTAATGGTAGGATGTTTGTCTACGTATAGGGGCAATAGATGAATTGAAAGTAGGTTTTTCTCAATGCGTGATTCAGAGGTTCAATGTTTTATTTCCAGCGGAGGGAAAGGTAATCGGACTAAGAATGTTCAAGTTGGATTGAAGTAGTAAAGAGACTTGGTATTTTTGAGTGTGGTGGAATCTTCATCCGAGATGTGGTGTCGTCGTCCTTGATTGAGTGTGTTAAGTTCGCTGGTGTTATGGCCTTCTTCAAATCGCCTTTGGGGCAGAGTATTGTGAATGGTGCCGGGGAAGCAGCTGTCAGATGTCGCAGTGTGTTGTGGTTCAGAATCAAATCGGTAATCCTAATGTTGATGGCTCGAGAAGGATGATCTTCGGAGAGGTTTAAAGTGGTAGCGATCTATTGGTTCAAGTGTTACAGATATTTGTACTATAGCACATGAGTTGGCCGTGCAACACGTGAGTTGGCCGTACAGATCCAGATATTTATATTATGGCACATGAGTTGTCCGTGCAGCACGTGAGTTGTCGGGGCAGATTATAGCGCTTGGGCTGTAGGAGCCCCTCCGGAGTCTGCATACCCCCAGTGAGCGCGAGTGTCCATTGAGAGTGAGTGATGAGGACTGGGAGCCCAGTGAGTGATTGTTGTCCTAAGAGGTTGTACTTTATTTCCATTTGTTATTGCACTTAGTTGCTATCTGTCATTGTTGTGAAATCTCTGAAAGATTGTTGATATACGGATTACATGAACAGGAACTGTATAAAAATTAATTTGTCATTAAATTACCAAATTTGATAGCGCCTATTCTTTGCTGGAATTACTGGAAATGAACCATAACTGTGTAGCTCGTTACTATCTTCAGTTCCATATTTATTATTGTTACTTGCTGAGTTGGTGGTACTCGTACTACACCCTGCACTTCATGTGCAGATCCATGTGTTCCCGGACATAGAGGGTGTTGATCCTTTCGCGCGGTTAATTTTTAGGAGATTTTGAGGTAGCTGCCGTGTTTCGCATACCTTGTCTCTCCTTCTCTATCTCTTTGTTTACTGTATTTGGTCTCAAACTATTATGGACTATATTTTCCAGACTTGTATTCATATTAGATTCTCATGTACTCAGTGACACTAGGTTTTGGGGAGTGTTTGTATTTAAATATTATATTTTCAACCTTAAAGAGAAGTTTTGGTTTATTGAGATTATCGGCTTGCCTAGTATCGAGATAGGTGCCATCACGACAGGTTGAAATTTTGGGTCGTGCAAGTTGGTATCAGAGGCTAGGTTACATTGGTCTCACGAGTCATGAGCAGGTTTAGTAGAGTCTTGCGGATCGGTACAGAGACGTCTATACTTATCTTCGAGAGGATGCAGAACCCTTAGGAAAATTTCACTTTCTTGTATTATGTCGTGCAAATTTATTGATTCTGGAAACTAAATTTTTGCTATTCTATTATCTCATAGATGATGATGACACGTACTACCAGATCAGACGGTCAGCCACACGTGCCACCAGTTAGGGCCATGAGAGGTCGGGATCGTGGTAGAGGCCGGGGCCGAGGTAGAGTTCGAGGTGTAGTTCGTACCACAATTGGAATAGTACCTGTAGTACCACCAGTTGTTCCTGCACAGGAGGAGATTCCATATATAGTTGAGCCGACAGGATCAGCTCAGGCACCAGCTGTGCCCATTGAGATTGCAAGCATTCAGGAGACTTTGGCCCAGATATTGGCAGTCTGCACTGGCCTTGCTCAGGTGGTTTCAGTTCAAGCCGCACCTGCAACTTCTCAGGCTGGGGGAGGTACTCATACCCCTGTTGCCCGTACTCCAGACCAGGTAGTACAAGGACTTCAGATACCGGGGGCACTATCAACCCAGTCGGTTGCGGCTGCTCAGGCCCTGATAGTTCCTGTTATGGCAGATGATGAGTAGAGGAGACTTGAGAGATTTGAGAGGCTTTGACGTTCACCATTTAGCGATACTCAGTCAGAGAATGCTCAGGATTTTCCGGATAGGTGTCAACGGATGCTTCGGATAGCCGATATTCTGGAGACCAGTGGGGTCTCAATCACTACTTTTCAGTTTTCTGGGTCTGCACTCAGATGGTGGGAGACTTACGACAGACGTAGGCCTGTTGGCGCAATACCCCTTACTTGGCATCAGTTCTCCGTGGTCTTTTTGGAGAAGTTCGTACCTCAGTCCCGCAGAAAAGAGCTGCGCAGACAGTTTGAGCAGCTTCACTAGGGTGATATGTTCGTGACGCGGTACGAGATGAGATTTTCTGAGTTGGATCGTCACGCAATCTGGTTGGTTCCCACTGATAGGGAGAGGATTAGGAGATTCATTGATGGCCTCACATATCAACTGCGGTTACTTTTGACTAGGGAGAGAGTATCTGGTGCTACTTTTGATGAGGTAGTGGGCATTGCTCAGCAGATAGAGATGGTTCGTAGCCAGGAACATGGAGAGAGAGAGAGAGAGAGGCTAAGAGGCCTCGTGGTCCGGGTGATTACAACCGTGTTCCTTCAGGGGGTTAGTTTCACCGTGGTAGGGGTCGTTCTTACAGACACGCTCAGACGGTTCGTCCATCTCATCGTGGTGCATCAGCTAGCCATGGTTCTTACAGTACTCACTCAGGCCAGTCTTCATTTAGTGCATTACCAGCACAGAGTTCTCATCATGCCTCATTCGCACATACTTCTGCAGGTCATCCCTCGGGTTATCAAGAGCAGCAGTTTCGTCAGAGGATGGGTTGTTTCGAGTGCAGAGAATTTGGTCATTTCAAGAGAGAGTGTCCTAGGCTATTGAGTGGGGTTTCACAGCAAAGTTCTTGACCGACGGCACCAACACCAGCAGTTACACCACCCGCCCTGCCATCTCGAGGTGGGGGTCAGGCAGCTAGGGGTCACCCAAGAGGGGAAGGCCGATCAGGAGGCGAGCATGCTTGATTCTATGCTTTTCCTGCCAGGCCAGATGTTGTTGCCTCAGACGCAGTGATCACAAGTATTGTTTCAGTGTGCCACATGGAGGCTTCTATATTATTTGACCATGGTTTCACTTATTCATATGTATCATCGTATTTTGCTCATTATATGGATATGCCTTGTGAGTCCTTAGTTTCACCTGTTTGTGTATCTACAAAGGTGGACAATATTATTACTGTAGATCGTGTGTATCGGTTGCATGTAGTAACTATTGGGGAACTAGAGACTAGAGTTGATCTCTTTTTACTCGGTATGGTTGATTTAGATGTAATCCTGAGTATGGATTGGTTGTCTCCATTTCATGCTATTCTGGACTGTCACGCAAAAATCGTGACGTTGACGATGCCGGGGTTGCCAACGGTTAAATGGATGGGTTCCCTAGATCTTATTCCTAGCAGGGTAATTTATTATTTTAAGGCCTAGTTTATGGTTGGAAAATGATGCTTGTCATATTTGGCCTTTGTGAGAGATGTTGATGCAGATGCTCCTATTATTGATTCAGTACCGGTAGTGCGAGACTTTCCGGATGTATTTACTACAGACTTACCGGGTATGCCACCCGACAGGGATATTGATTTCGGTATTGACTTGGTGCAGGGCACTCAACCCATTTCTATTCCTCCGTATCGTATGGCACCAATTGAGTTAAAAGAATTGAAAGAGCAACTTCAGGAACTCCTTGAAAATGGGTTTATTAGGCCTAGTGTGTCATCTTGGGGTGCACCAGTTCTGTTTGTAAAAAATAAAGATGGTACTATGCGGATATGCATTGATTATAGGCAGTTGAACAAAGTTACAATCAAGAATAAATATCCATTGCCGTGTATTGATGATTTATTTGACCAGCTTCAGGGAGCGAGGGTGTTCTCCAAAATTGATTTGAGGTCTGGGTATCACCAATTAAAAATTCGGGATTCGGATATTCTAAAGACGGCATTCGGGACTCGTTATGGCCACTATGAATTTCTTGTGATGTCTTTTGGGCTAACCAATACCCCAGCAGCATTTATGCATTTGATGAATAGTGTATTTCAGCCATATCTTGATTTATTTGTCATGGTAGTCATTGATGATATTCTGGTGTACTCACGAAGCCAGGAGGAGCATGCACAACACCTGGGTATTGTATTACAAATCCTGAGAGAGGAAACTTTATGCCAAATTCTCTAAGTGTGAGTTATGGCTTAGTTCGGTGGCATTCTTGGGACATATAGTGTCCAGTGAAGGTATTAAGATGGATCCGAAGAAAATAGAGGCAGTTCAGAATTGACCCATACCATCCTCAGTTATTGAGATTCGGAGTTTTCTCGGCATGGCCGGTTATTATCGTCATTTTATGGAGGGTTTTTCGTCTATTGCATCTCCTATAACTAAATTGACCCAGAAAGGTGCTCCGTTCAGGTGGTCGGATGAATGTTAAGAAAGCTTTCAGAAGCTCAAGACAGCTTTGACTACGACTCCTGTATTGGTGTTGCCTATAGGTTCAGAGTTTTATACTGTGTATTGTGATGCATCGCAGATTGGTCTCGGCGTAGTACTTATGCAAGACAGTAGGGTGATTGCCTATGCGTCCAGACAGTTAAAGGTACATGAGAAGAATTATCCAGTCTACGATCTTGAGTTTGCAACTATTGTTCATGCCTTGAAAATTTGGCGGCATTACTTGTACGGTGTCCATTGTAAGGTATGTACTGATCATCGGAGTCTACAACATTTGTTTAAACAGAAATATCTTAACTTGCGACAGTGAAGGTGGTTGGAGTTGTATCACCATTCTCTATCATCCCGGAAAGGCCAATGTGGTGGTCGATGCCTTGAGTCGTAAGGCAAAGAGTTTGGGCGGCTTAGCATACTTACCGGTAGCAAAGATGCCTTTAGCCTTGGAGGTTCAGGCCTTGGCTAATCAATTTATTAGATTGGATATTTTCGAGCCGAATCGAGTTTTGGCCTATGTGATTTCTCGGTCTTCTTTATATGATCGCATCATAGAGCGTCAGTATGATGATCCACATTTGCTTGTTCTTAAGGACACGGTTCAGCACAGTGATGCCAAGGAAGTCACTATTGGAGACGACGGTGTATTACAGATCCAGGGAGCGCTATGTGTGCCTAATGTAGGTGGTTTGCGTGAGCTGATCCTCAAGGAAGCTCACAGTTCGCGGTACTCTATTCATCTAGGCGCCGCAAAGATGTATCAGGATTCGAGGCAGCACTATTGGTGGAGACGAATGAAGAAATATATAGTTGGGTTTGTATCTCGGTGTTTAAATTGTCAACAAGTAAAGTACGAGCATCAGAGATCAGGCGGATTGCTACATAGACTTGAAATTCCAGAGTGGAAGTGGGAGCTTATTACCATGGACTTCGTAGTTGGACTCCCACAGACTTTGAGAAAGGTTGATGTTGTTTGGGTGATAGTAGATCGGTTGACCAAATCTGCGCATTTTATTCCAGTCAGTACTAATTATTCTTCGGAGCGGTTGGCTGGGATTTATATTCGCGAGATTGTTCATCTACACGGTGTGTCGGTGTCCATTATTTCAGATCGGGGTACGCAGTTTACCTCACAGTTTTGGAGGGCAGTGCAGTGAGAATTGGACACACAGGTTCAGTTGAGTACAACATTTCACCCTCAGACGGACGGACATCCCGAGCACACTATTCAGATATTGGAGGATATGCTACGCATTTGTGTCATTGATTTTGGGGGTTCATAGGATTAATTTCTGCCACTCGCAGAGTTTGCTTACAATAATAGCTACCATTCAAGCATTCAGATGGCTCCATATGAAGCTTTATATGGGAGACAGTGTCGGTCTCCGGTGGTTTGGTTTGAGCCGGGTGAGGTTAGGCTATTGGGTACCGACTTGGTTCAGGATGCTTTAGAGAAGGTCAAAGTGATTCAGGAACGGCTTCGCACGACACAATCTAGACAGAAGAGTTATGCCGACAGGAGGGTTCGTGATGTTGTTCACATGGTTGGGGAGAAGGTTCTGCTCAAGATTTCACCCATGAAGGGTATGTTGAGGTTCGAAAAAATGGCAAGTTGAGCCATCGATATATTGGGTCTTTTGGGATACTTAAGAAAATTGGGGAGGTGGCTTATGAACTTGCTTTACCACCTAGTCTATCAAGTGTTCATCCAGTGTAATAAAGGAATTAATGCATTAAAATCCTGAAAAACTTACAATTTAAGTAGAATAAATAATAAAAGTGTGTCAATGCTAAGCAAACCACAATCAAATCCTAGAACATCCCCAAAACCTGATATCACAAGTGCATGAGCATCTACTAGGAAGTACAATAGCTATACAGTGTCTGTCTGGAATACAAAATAGACAAGATAATGTAAAAACTTATGATATAGACTCTGTGTATTGCGAATCGTAGCATGTAATACAGCTCACCATAAAGTCCCCTCAGCAGTTGCGCCTACGCGCCCAAATGAACTTGTTAGATGCTGCATAAATTAACGCGTACCCAGTAAGTATCTAGCCTAACCCCAGAGAAGTAGTGACGAGGGGTCGACATCGACACTTACTAGTGGTCCAATAAATAAAATGTAGGAATTATAAGCAGGCATGAAATACAACAGGATCAATAGGGAAATGAACATTAGATAATGGAATCCGCTAACGAAATATCATCAGTTTAAAGAAATCCCCAAGTACCACATGCTATCTCAACAAATAAGAACCATCAAATAAATATTTGATCCCAGGTTATAGAAGAATATCATGAAATTACCGAGTTCAATCAAGAGGGTAATCTCGTGGGTATTCGGACTCCTTGCGATATTTACGCATGAATTATGTTAGGTCGTTCGGCCCGATCCATATAGTCGAGTACATACACTGCCAAGGTTGTACGGCCCGATCCATGGATGCATCTCATATATACATATATTGTCGAGGCGTTCAGCCCGATCCTCAGGAAGAGAAGAAACTTATCGATTTACTAGCTATGTGTTTACAATATAAAAACAGGAACGTAAAGTAATCATGACTTTTACCAATTTTCGAATATCTTGCCAACAACTCACGGTAATGAGATTTGATCTAACATGATCTGTAATCACATTTTATTTATAAGTCTTAGGTAATTAAACTAACAAGTTGAACTCAGGTAATAGAAATATCGCACGATAAAGTCCTAAGTCTACTCGGACATAACATGATATTAGCTACGCACGAACTCTCGTCACCTCGTGCGTACGTCACCCCCAAAACAAGTAGCACATAGCAAATACACACCTACGAGGTAGTTCCACCCCCCCACAAGGTTAGACAAGAGACTTACCTCACTCCGAAGTTCTATAACCGTCTCCAATGCCCCTCTAACACCTCAACTAATTCCCATCGATCCGAACTAGTCAAACAATGTGCAAATCAATCAAAATATACTCCAATGCTTATAATTTAACAATTTATAGCAATCCCCAACTCCGCTCAAAAAGTCAGCAAAGTCAACCCTCAGGCCCACGTACCCAGATTCCGAAAATTTTCGAAAATAAACATTACCCATAACACCATGAACTCAACTATATCATTTATTCTTAATACCATGTCCAATTTCGTGAACAAAATCCAAAAATACAATTTCTAAGTTTTCTTCAAAATCTCCACAATTTTCACCAATTTCCATGTTCAAATCCATGTATAATTCATGTATAGTTCATGTATTTAACTTACAATATGTAGAAGTCACTTACCTAGTGATGGATGACGAAGGATCTTCTTCAAAATTTACCCAAGCTCGGTTCCCATGGACGATTTGAGATAAAATGAGCCAAAACCCATTTTTGGAATCTTATGCGCTGCCCAAACGACCTTTTTCGTGAACGCGGCATGTGCCTCACGTTCGCAAAACACGAACTCCATTCCAGTCCAAAACCTTCTTTGCGAATACGAGAGCAAGCCCGCGAACGCAATGCCTTACCAGGCCTGACCATCGCGAATGCGACCCGTCCCAGTTCTAGCTTCTCTTCCACGAATGTTGCGCCCCTGTCGCGAACGTGATTCACCTCAGACCCATACCTTCGCAAATGCGAGTCCTTCATAGAGAATGCGAAGAGCAAACCATCCTCCAGCTCAAATCCTTCTTCGCGAACACGATCTCCCTTATTCGTTCGTGAAGGACAAAACCAGAACCAGCAGCAGGAGCAACAAAACATGGAGAAATGATCCGAAACCACCCGAAAACTTACCTAAGGCCCCCGAGACCCCGTCCAATCACACCAACAAGTCTCAATACCTTATCCAAACTTCTCCAAGGGCTCGAAACGCCATGAATAACATCAAAATTATGAATTGAGATCAAAATCCTTCTTTTAACTTTCAAACATTCAAACTTCGACGAATGCGTCCGAATCATATCCAAATATTCCGGAATGACACCAAACTTCACGTACAACTCATGAATCACGATACAAACCTATTCCAAGTTTCGGAATTCCAAAATGGACATCGATAACACCAAAGTTCACTTCATATCAAACTTAGGAATTTCTAAAACCTTCAAAAGGCCAACTTTCCACAATAAGTGCAAAATGCTCCCGGGCTACCCAATACTCAACCGGAACATACGCCCATGTCCAAAATCATCATACGAACCTATTGGAAACTTCATATCCTGATTCCAAGGTTGTTTACTCAAAAGTCAAACCTTGGTCAACTCTTCCAACTTAAAGCTTCTGAATTGATAATTTCCACCCGAATCAACTCTGAACTTCCCAAAATTCAATTTCGACTGCGCGTACAAGTCATAAAACATGAAGTGAAGCTACTCAAGGCCTCAAACCACCGAATGACGCGCTAGAGTTCAAAACAACTAGTCGGGTCATTATATTCTCCCCTACTTAAACATACATTAATCCTCTAACGTGCCAAGAACCGCTCCGGAATTGCCCAAACCATTGTTTAACACTTCGTGCACCTACCCGTGCCACCACAACCTATGTGAGCACATTAGCTCAAGCCAGACTGAAGATCCTTCCTTTTACCTTAGCCAACAAGCCCTAGAAACAAATTTCAACATCTGGAGTTCTCCACGAGACCTGATGACGTCCATACCCCAAGCAGAGAAAGGCTAGGGTGAACTCGTTGCATTGAGTTCGTTGGTGGCACCCATATCATATCAGCATGTACCTGGCATTGGTGGCACTTTTGGACATATTTGATGTAGTCTGTCTCCATAGTCATCCAGAAATACCCTGCCCTTAATATCTTCTTGGCTACAACGAACCCATTCATGTGAGGTCTGCAGGTTCCGGTGTGTATTTCTTCGAGCAATCTAGATGCCTCCTTGGCATCGACACATCGCAGCAATCCAAATTCAGGAGTCCTTCTCTACAGAATTCCTCCGCTTTGAAAGAATTAGTTGACCAATCTTTGAAGTGTACGCTTTTGAGTGTGTGTAGCATTTTCTGGGTATTCTCCTTTCTCTAAATACTCCTTGATATCATGAAACCATGGCTTTCCGTCAAACTCTTCTTCAACATGAGCACAATAAGCTGGCTGCTTATGAATCTATGTCGAGATAAAAATTCTTGTCTGGATGTTGTATCATGGAAGACAAGGTAGCCAATGCATTTGTGGACTCGTTCTGAATCCTCGAAACGTGTTTGAATTCTATCTTTGTGAACCTCTTGATCAAATCTTATACACAATGCATGTATGGAAATATTTTAGTGTTCTTGGTTGCCCATTCTCCTAGTGCTTGGTGTACCAATAGATCTGAATCTCTGATTACTAACAACTCCTGAACATTCATGTAAATGGCCAATCTGAGTCCCAATATGCAAGCCTTGTATTCTGCCATATTGTTGGTGCATGGAAACCTGAGCTTGGCGGACACCGAGTAGTGTTGACCGGTTTCTGGTACAAAAATAGCTCTGATACCCACTCCTTTGAAGTTTGCGGCTTAGTCAAAAAATATCCTCCAACCATCATATGTTTTGGAAATATCTTCCCGCAAAATGACACCTCCTCGTCGGGAAAATACGTCTTCAATAGTTCATATTCTCTGTCTACGGGGTTCTCTGCCAGGTGATCGGCCAATGCTTGCCCTCTGATCGCTTTCTAAGTCACATAGATGATGTCGAACACACTTAGCAATATCTACCACTTTGCTAACTTACCCGTAGGCATGGGTTTTTGAAAGATGTATTTCATGGATCCATCCTTGATATGAGGTATGTAGTGTATGCATAGAAGTAGTGTCTCAACTTCTGAGTTATCTATGTCAAAGCACAACAGGTGCATTCCAACAAAGAGTACCGGTCTTCGTAAGGCGTGAACTTCTTACTTAGGTAGTATCTCGCTTGCTCTTTTCTCCCGGTTTCATCATGTTGCCCTAGGACGCAACCAAAGGATACATCCAACATGGATAGGTACAACAGTAAAGGTCTCCCTGGCTCTGATGGGACCAACGCGGGCGGCTTAGAAAAGTACTCCTTGATTTTGTCAAAATCCTTTTGACATTCTTCGGTCCAGCTAGTCGCAGTATCTTTCCTTAGAATTTGGATGATCGGCTCACATATCACCATTGACTGTGCGATAAAACAGCTGATATAATTGAGGCGTCCTAGAAAACTCATCACATCCTTCTTGTTCTTTGGCTGTGGCAAGTCCTGAATAGCTTTGATTTTTGAAAATTATAGCTCAATACCGCGGAGACTAACGATGAAACCCAGCAACTTCCCAACAGGGACTCCGAAAGCACATTTTGCAGGATTTAGCTTCAGATTGTATTTTCCAAGCCGGTCGAAAAACTTCCTCAGGTCTGCTACATGATCTGAACTCCTCTTAGACATGATTATGATGTCATCGATGTACACTTCTATTTCCTTGTGTATCATGTCGTGGAAAAGAGTCGTCATGGCCCTCATGTAGGTAGCCTCAGCGATCTTCAAACCAAATGGCATCATTTTGTAACAATATATCCCTTATGGCATGATGAAGGCTGTCTTTTCGGCATCCTCTTCGTCCATCCTGATCTGGTGATATCATGTGAAGCAATCCACAAAGGATTAGAGTTAATGCTTGGCACAGTTTTTGATCAGTATGTGCATGTTGGGCAATGCGAAATCATCCTTAGGACTTGCTCAGTTCAGATCTCGATAGTCAACGCATACTGATGGCTAGCCAAGTTGGGTACTCGACCACTCGAAGGACCTTGGCTTTGATTTGCTTGGTAACTTCTTCCTTTATCTTCAGACTCATATCTGGCTTGAATTTCCTAAGCTTGCTTTACCAGCAGACACATGGGGTTGGTAGGTAGCTTGCGAGCTACTATGGATGTGCTTAACCCAGTCATGTCGTCGTAAGACCGTGCGAAAATATCCTCATATTCCTTTAGGAATCTGATGTACTCTTCCTTCTCTAACGGTGATAGACGAATGCTAATGCGAGTTTCTTTGACTGTTTCAGAATCCCCTAAGTTAACTGCCTCAGTTTCTTCCAAATTGGACTTTGGTTTGTTCTCAAAATTCTCCACCTCTTTGGCAATTTCCTCAGTTATTATTTCATTCTCCAAATCTTACAACTCACTTTCCTTATGCTGCGTTGTCTCATTACATGTCACAATCATAGATTAATCAGGATATGTAATAATTACGCTGAAAAAGAATGTAGAAAGATAATAATAAATAAATTAAAAGCAATATGCATTATAAAACTTAAAATTATCAACAAGTACGACTCCATGTCTCGAGTAATTATTTCAAAACAAAACACTGAAAATGTTTAAATGCCCAAAAAAAAATTTAAAATAAATCATTCTAATTCTATTAAGGCTACCCAGGTACTCGACAAGCCCGAGATGGTGCAGCAGTCCAGTTCTTGAGAACAACTCATTCTCCCACTGTCTGAATGGTAAGGTCTTCCTCCTCCTCCTCTACCTCTAAGATGCGCTGCAGTCTATATCTTCCTCGTCCAGAAACAACTTCCTTATACTGACCAAAACCTCATCTTTCTCGATTCCCTAAATCACATCAGTCTGGCGGAATGTCTGTGTTGTTCCAATGGATAGCAAGAGTCATGCCATGGCTATATCCAATCCTGATACTCTTGCAAGGTATATTCATACCCGAGACCAAAGGTTGTTCCATGATATAGTGGCCGTATTAGTTCCATGATCCCTTGAAGATTTGGACCAAGACCCTTGCTTGGTTCATACCCCAACCACATCAGTATGCTCTCTATCTTATTGCACCACCATCGGCCTTTCTCAAATGCATTTACTTACTCAATGCGGTGGTATGTTTCTCCTCCCAATTTCCTCCTGTTCTCGATAACTAGCACACTCTGGTTGGTGCATATAGGGTTACTTCCATCTCTATGAATAATCACCTCTTGATGATTCCACTTAAACTTCATATCCTGGTGCAGGGTAGAAGCGACTGCCCCAGCTGCGTGTATCCATGGTCGTCCCAATAACAAGTTTTAGGTGGACGATATATCTAACATATGGAATTCAACATCAAACTAGGTCGGGCCCATCTGCAGATCAAGGTTTTTTTCTCCGATAGTGGCTCTCTAAGACCCATAAAATGTCTTCACGTTCATACTCCACATCCATATCTCATGCAGGCCTATACCCAGTCTTTTCAGAGTAGTCAGCGGGCATATGTTCAGACTTGAACCCTCATCTATCAGAACCCTGGCAATGAACTTGTCTTTATATTGCACAGTGATGTGCAAGGCTTTGTTGTGACTCAACACTTTTGGCGGTAACTCGTCTTCATGGAAAGTAATATTGTGACTCTCCAGTACCTTCCCTACCATATTAACCATCTCCACACTAGTGATACCGGTAGGCGCATAAGCTTCACTTAATACTTTCATCAAGGCATTCTTGTGCGCATTTGAGTTTTGCAACAATGATAAGATAGATATCTGGGCAGGAATCTTGTTCAGGTGATCAAAAATAGAGTATTACCTTGCATGTACCTTTCTCCAAAGATCATCAGTACGTGTCTTTACAACATGTGTCTTAGATGTGGTCTCATTGCTTGTTCCTCCAAGATTCTCGAGTGTATAAACTCTGCCAGTTCTGGCCATTCCTTGTACAACACATGTCTCTTCCATCTTGGCTTTTCCTTTTCTTCTCGCCTCCTCCACATACACCCATGGGACAACATCAAACTTATAATATGGTGTTGAAGCTACCATCACAGTGAAAGGTGTAGCTACCTCGACCTCGAATGGCACCTAGGTTTGCACCAAAATCGGCAAGAGGGTAACATGAGATGTTTTGGGAGCATCCCCCTCTCGAATAAGTCTGATGGATTCCTCTTGGTCCCATTCTTCATTAGTTTCTATCATATCCACTCCCTTGCCCCTGTGATCAGGAAGGGGGTTATTGCGGACATTCGGCGCAGACTCTTTTTCTTGTATAATGTTGGTGTCAATCAGTGTCTGGATCTTGTCCTTCAATATGCAGCATTTATCAATAGTATGACCCTTCATGCCTGAATGGTAGGCATAAGTGTTGTTGGGATTAATCCCACTAGGAAAGGTTTTCATTAGCAACAGTAGAAATGGGAGCGACATAACTAGCGGCCTTCAGTCTCTCATATTATTGGGCTATGGGCTCAGCGATAGTGGTGTATTGTCTGGGAGCTTTGCGGTCGAAGTTAGATCGTGGTTTAGGGTAGTTGTGGCGGGCGGGAGGAGCTGAATGGTAATATGCAGGTTGGGTGTTATAGGTATGGTAGGTGGTGGCAAGGTATTGATATTTTGGAGGTGAGGGTTGGTATGTATTTGGAGGTGTTTGGTAGGTGAGAGGAGACTTAGGGCCCTGGGCTACTATTACGGCACACACTTCCTTCTTCTTCGAAATACCTACTAATTGTAAAGATTTGTTGGTGGCTTGCAGCACCTCGAAGTTGGTCACCATACCTCTCTTGATCCCTTCTTCTATCCTTTCTCTCAACTTAACAATGTCGGAGAACTTATGATTCTCTATAACCATCAGTCTTTCGTAATATTGTGGATCCTGAGTTCTGATGAAGAACTTGTTGATTTGTTCTTCTTCAAGTGGTGGCCTCGCCTTGGAGGCCTCTGATCTCCAACGAGTAGCATACTCACGGAAGGTTTCCGCTTCTTCTTGAGGTTCTGGTTATAGAAAATTCCTGGCATGTTCTCTGTGTTGAGCCTCAATCTATCCACGAAATCAGATGCCATGCTCACCCAGTTTTCCCATTTCTTCGGGTTTTAGCTGATATACGAGGATAACGCATCACCTGTAAGACTTCACATGAACAGTTTCACGCAGATTTGCTCATTCTTGCCCACTCCCAAAAGATTGCCGTAGTAGGTTCTCAAATGCATCTTAGGATCACCGGTGCCATCAGACATCTCAAACTTGGGAGGTTCGTAACCCTCCGTCAATTCTACAGTTGGCTGGATACATAAGTCTTCATAGATCAAACCTTCAACACCCTTCCCGCCTTCAACATTCTGGACTCTCCCTGTCAGTTTCTTGAGTTCCTCCGCTATGTTCCGGATGAGAAGGTGCTTCTTGGTTGATTTAGGTATGTATAGGGTTTGTTTCGGGGTATGGGGTAAGGTTTCCAAATATATCGGGTTGCCTTGGTATGTTCCTGGAACTTTGGTATATGGGTGATCATTGATTGAGATTTGAGGGGGGTCAGGAGTAAGTTGTTGTGCATTTTGAGGGGAGTGATAAGTGGTGGTTCGTATACTGGGTTGGGTGATGGTGGTGTTGTTGAGGGGTTTGCACTAGTGGGGGGGTTAAGGTTTTGAGGGGGTGCGAGATTGTGATACTGGTGCGTTGCGGGAGGATTTTGTGGAGCCATGGGTGGTGGATTTTGGGTTTGGGTGTTTTGCGGTGGTGTTTGGTTTTGAGTGGTTGTGTTTTGCTTCTTGATATCAAGAACATTTAGAGTAAGAGGTAGGTTTACGAGATTTCAAACCTGCTCAAGCTCACCTTGTAGCTCCAAGATTTTCTGTTCCAACCGTAGGACCAACTCATTCTGTCCTGGCATACTTCTTCCATTTGAGGTTTCAACATTTTCTGCCATGGTAGCATTGTCTTTCCGATTACCACTTAGATCATCCATCTTCCCTTTGCCTTGGCCTTTGCTTTTTGGGTCGCTAGGTGGAGGAGGAGGTGGAGGACCTCTGGATCTGGTATGGTATGTTGATGATGCCAGAATGTACGAACCAACCTTTGGGTATGGGAGTAATCAAAATAAAGGGAAACAAAAGGTAACCAAGTTAGTAAGACAAAGTAAAAGAGTTTTTGCAATATTTAAGCAGGTATCACGTAAGGTTATGCAATAATTCGCGTCCTAATTTGGGGACCTCATTGTGCTTGAGGTAGGACTAAGCGACACATAGACTTGGAGAAAATTCATGCCAATGTTGCTCATTCCATTAATCCAAAAATATGCCAAATCAATCTTTCACTAAATCGAAATAATAATTATAAAGTCACTAGTGGCATTAAGCCTTATTACATCAAAATATAATGAAATCCAATCTAGAAAGCAATAAAGAACATCATCTCCTAGTCTACTTGGTCCCCGAAGGACCTTCTCCATGCTTGGCTCTTTTAACTCCATCAATAACCTTTCATAGATCGCGTATATTGAGTAGCAAGTAAGCCATTGCCAGCTTCCCTCCTTCATCATGGTCCATGACTTGACAATCCCAAAGCCTCTTTCTCATCTTCCCCTGTAGCTCCATCAGTCCTCGCTCTAGATGCTCTAACCTCTCTGTCGACTTATTTGCAATCTCCTTCCATTCTCTGATCACCTCCATATCCACCTTATGATGTTCT